>NW_007076857.1:8375-55093 GCF_000164805.1 Carlito syrichta | reverse complement strand
GGCGGGGGCTGTTGTGAATGGGATTGTGCTTTTTATTTGGGTTTCTGTCTGTTTATTGTTGGTGTATAGGAATGCAGCTGCCTTTTGCACATTTTATACCCTGAGACTTTGCCAAAGTCCTTTCTCAGTGCAAGGTTTTTGACAGATTCCCTTGGATTTTTGAGGTATAGGATCATATCACCTGCAAGGGATAACTTAACTTCCTCTTTTCCTATTTGGATACCCTTGATTTCCTTCTCCTGTCTAATTGCTCTAGCTAAGACTTTCAGCACAATGTTGAGCAGGAGAGGTGAAAGTGGGCATCCTTGTCTTGTTCTGATTTTTAGGGAAATGCTTCTAATTTCTGTCTGTTCAGCAGTATGTTGACTGTGAGTTTATCATAGATGGCTCTTACTATTTTGAAGTATATTCTTTCTGTGCCTAGGTGTTCAAGGGTTTAATCAAGAAGGGTGCTGGATTTTATCAAAAGCTTTTTCTGCATCTAATGATAGAATCATATGATTCTTGTTTTTACATTTGTTGATATATTTAATTACGTTTATGGTCTTGCAGATACTGAACCAACCCTGCATCCTGGGGATAAGGCCTACTTGGTCATGATAAATATTTTTGAGATGTGTTGTTGGATCCAGTTTGCTAGAATCTTGTTGAGAATTTTTGCATCTATGTTCATCAAGGATATTGGCCTATAGTTTTCTTTCTTTGTTGGCTCTTTACCTGGTTTGGGTATCAGTGTGATGTTAGCATCACAAAATGATTTGGAGAGAGTGCTGTCTTTTATTTCTTAACTCAACAGATGTATATTGAGCACCTTCTACTTGTTGGACACTATTCTAGGACCTGGGGTTTGTCATCAACAAAACAGATCAAAATCCACATCCACAGAGAGCTTGCATTTTCCCAGAGAGAGGGAGATCATAAATCATAAATACACAGTCCTGGGGCAGGAGGTGCTGTGGAGAAGCACAGAGTAGGGCATGGGCAATCAGAGCGATGTGACCAGGGTGGCCTCCTTGAGAGGTGTCTGGGCAGGCTCCACAGAAGCGGGGCTGGGACTGGAGCAAGCCCTGAGCATGTGAGGACGGAAGGGTCCTGCGGAGCTGGGGCTGGTGGGCAGCGGAGTGACTGCTGGTTGACCCTTTTGTCTGACAGGCATGGTTAGTACTGGGTGTCTTGCTGGGTTAGCTGAGAAACGTTAGCATCATGGTGAACAAGATTCTGACCAGATGTTTCTAAGCAAGGAAGGAGTCACTGGCTTCTGGAAGTCATTTGGAAAACACTTTTGTTTCCACAAACACATGGCTTTCACACGAAGCTCCCCTACTTTGCCACGTCACGTTCTGTTTTATTAAAGGTAACCCAAGTATGGCTAGAGCACCACTCCACCCACCTGTCAGTGCCCTGCTGCCGGCATTCCATTCCTGTCCATGCCCAGCCACGAGATGCTCGTTCTTTCAGCCTTGTGAAGGCAGCAAGAGGCAACACAAGAAAAGGGCTTGGAAAAGAAACCATCAAGAGAGCGGAGAGACAGTCCACAGAATGGGAAATATTTGCCAACTGTTTATCTGACAGAGGCCTAACATCCAGGATCTACAAGGAACTCAAACATGCTGAAAGGAAAAAAACAAACAGCCCCATTATAAAGTGGACAAAAGATATGAATAGAATACTTCTCAAAAGAAGATATACAGGCAGCCAATAGACACATGAAAAAATGCTCAGTCTCACTAATCATAAGAGAAATGCAAATCAAAACCACACTGAGATACCACCACACCCCAGTAAGAATGAGCATCATTAATAAAACAAACATGCATGTGCAGTGTCTCAAACCTGTAATCCCAGCACTTTGGGAGGCCGAGGTAAGAGGATTGCCTGAGCCCACAGGTTTGAGAACAGCCTGAGCAACTTGGCGAAACCTCATCTCTACAATAAACTGAAAAATAAAATTAGCTGGGTTTGATAGCACATGCCTGTAGTTCCAGCTACTTGGAAGGCTGAGGCAGAAGAATTGCCTGAGCCCAGCAGGTTGACGCTGGGGTGACTGTGAGCATGCTGCTGCGCTCCAACCTGGGTGCCGGAGTAAGACTCCAACTCAAAAAAAATAATAATAAAGTAAAAAATAAAACAAACAACAGATGCTGGTAAAGATGCAGAGAAAAAGGAACACTTCTGCACTGTTGGTGGGAATGCAAACTAGTGCAACCTCTTTGGAAATAGTGTGGTGATTTCTAAAAGAACTAGACATTGACGTTCAATATGCCCCAGCAATCCCCCTACTGGGAATATACCTGGAAGAACTCAAATCACTCTACCAAAAAGATACCTGCACATGCATGTTTATTGCAGCACTATTCACAATAGCAAAAGCATGGAAGCAACTATGCTGCCCATCAGAACTGGACTGGATAAAAAAAAAAAGTGGTACATTTACACAATGGAATATTATACAGCCATAAAGAAGGACAAACATATGGACTTTGCAGCATCTTTGATGGATTTAGACTCTGTCATACTCAGTGATCTATTACAGAAACAAAGAACAGAGTACTGTATGTTCTTACTCTAAGTGGACCCTGGACATTTACCATAATACAATAAGAAAAGAATTGGCAGTAGCAGGATACTGCTGGCGTGGAGGTGGGGACACAACATCAATAAGGGTACCTGGCAAAAGGAGGCCCAACTTTACCTGTATGATGACCACTTGTATACCTAATCCTGAATTGTACCCCACATTTTAAAAACAAAATTTAAAATTTTTTTTAAAAAGAAAGAAAAGGAATAGGGCTTAGAAGGAGGGGTCTAGCCCTCCCAGCACCTGCCTCCCAGAATGCCAGGACCTCAGGTGTAGAAGGAATTTGGCTCTTACATTTGTAAGTTGTTAAAATAGATGGTTTGGGCAAGAGTGCAGTGTATTTTTGAGGGAGCTGGTGAGTTTTGAAAGCAACTTCCCTGTCTCTTTGCAAGATGCATTATCATATTGTGGGAAATGATGGAGGAGACCTAAGATGGGACATCTATGTGGAATATCCCACAGTCTGGAGGTGGCTTCAGTAGGGCATCCAGGCAGTGAGGTTTCCTTGAGGCTGCTGAGACCTCGCTGACAGCCCCTCCCTTCCTTGCCAAGGTACATGGGAGTGCAGGGCTGGCCGGGGGCTGCTGACAGGGCTGGGAGAGGTGCAGGCTGAGCCTGAGAGACAGGAAGAGCATCCCTGCTCGGCTGTCCAGCAGAGACTTTGGAGAGAAGGGTTGCAAGGAACTGGGCAAAAACTTTTGCAGGAAAACTTAGGGTGTACAAGTTGATCTTGACCCTGCCCAGTATTCAGAATGCATTTTCTTGGCCAGGCATAGTGGCTCATGCCTGTAATCCCAGTGCTTTGGGAGGCAAAAGCAGGAGAATTGCTTCAGCCCAGGAGTTTGAGACCAGCTTGGGCAACATAGTGAGATCCCATCTCTACATGCACACGCACACACTATATATATGTGTGTGTGTGTGTGTGTATTTTATATATATATATATAGTGTGTGTGTATAGATATATATATAATATACGTGTGTGTGTATGTGTGTGTGTGTATGTTTTCTTGTTATAAAAGTACACAATCTTTGTACAATATCCAGAAAATAGAAACCAGCCTTTATACCACCATCTGGAAACATTTAATTTGTGCCACAGATAAGTATTAGCAAATATGTAGAAGGATTAGTCTGCTTGTTAATGTGTATTTATTGCATGGTATACTTTTTATTAAAGCTCACGTTTCTTCAGGATCTTTGTGTAGCTCCTTCATGTTCCTGTGTGTTTTCTTTTTTTTTTTTTTTTTGAGTTGGAGTCTCACTCTCGCCCAGATTGGAGTGCAGTGGCCGCTTCTGGCCACCACAGCCTCAACCTGCTAGGCTCCAGTGATCCTTTCACCTAGCCTTCCAAGTAGCTGGAACTACAGGTGCGCACTACCATGCCCGGCTGATTTTTTGATTTATTGTAGAGATGAGGTCTTGCCAAGTTGCCCATGCGGGTCTCGAACCCGCGGGCTCAGGCAATGCACTCACCTCAGCCTCCCAAAGGCGCGGGATTACAGGCTGAGCCACCGAGCCCGGCTGCTCCTGTGTATTTCCATTGACTTCCTCTCAAGGTCTCAGTGGACCGAGCTGCTCAGTCTGGGGTCTTTGTGGCTCATTTCTAGGATCTGCTTATTTCACCTGTTGGTGGGAACTTGCAGGTGGGAGCAGCCATCCTTGCACAGTAACTTGTGACCAGGTGTGGTAGCAGATCCTGCCCAGACAGGAGCATAGGAGACCCCACCAGTTCAGTGTCCCATCTGCCAGCCCTGTCCCCGGGCACATTGGAACCTGCCTGACCCTGAGCCTCCTGACGTATGGGCTGGAGTGCTGGATCTCCACCACACTCTACCCACAGGCTTGGTCCACAGCAGGCTCCCCCCAAGGCTATGCGGTGCAAATCACTGGGTCAGGGTGTTGCTGGAAGCCAGGCGTCTCAGGGACTGTGGGACACTCTCATGGGATTTACCAGGTAGAGAGAGCACTTGTGGTCTGGAAGCACATCAGATGCCGTAATGGCTACCGTTTGAATGAGGGACACTGCTCCGACCACAGGCCTACTGCTGTGCTGTCACAGTTGGACAGAACCATCCTGAATTGCATTGTTGGGGCTGTCGTCTGGCAGAAGTTAACTAGGAAGTAAAAGTGGCTGGGAATAGCTGTTGCTTCAGCCAGAATATCAGATGACGCAGAGAATTCAAAGTTATGACACAGCAGAGTATTGTGTGCATTATCGCAAACCTTGAAAATACAGCTAATTAAGTATCCCTTCTAGAAAGTTTTTTGGAATAGGAATGGTAGCAGCAGTGTTTGGTAAAGTAGAGGTGCACGTCGGATCATGTTTGGTTCGTGTCCCATCCCAGTGTCGGGAAGGATTCTTGTGTGTTGCCTAAAACTAAAAGATAATGTGTCTCACAGGCACGTTTGCCTTCCCAGAGCTGTTGGTCATTTCCTTGCCGGGATGATGTGATGGCACTCTACTGACTTCATTTTTTTTTTCCCAACAGAATTTTTCTTTTCTAAAATGGAGTCCAGTAAAAAGATGGACTCCCCCGGCGCACTGCAGACCAATCCACCGCTAAAGCTGCACCCTGACCGCAGCACTGGGGCATCAGTTTTCGTCCCTGACCAAGGAGGTTACAAAGAAAAGTTTGTGAAGACCGTGGAGGACAAGTACAAGTGTGAGAAGTGCCGCCTGGTATTGTGTAACCCAAAGCAGACAGAGTGTGGGCACCGGTTCTGTGAGACCTGCATGGCCACTCTGCTGAGGTGGGTGCCCTTGCTTGAGTGGTCGTGGTCATTCCCTTCCCCTTTTCCAGGCCTTACCCTTCCACCCACTCACTGTTTGTTTCTCTAGAAAATAAGCCTGTAAAGCTTAAAGCCCTCAAGAAGTGCATAAGCCTCAGAGCCCAGCTTGTGCATCGTTTAGGGAAATGCAGTGGAACAACTGAGTTTATTGAGGCCTCTGCATGTCTCTCACCTGAGCCCTGGATCACTCCGTTCCATGTCCTCCTCTCCTGCAGACTTCTGTTTCTCTCCTCCCCCAAGCAGCTCCTGAGTTTCCTTGAAGGTATCAGTCACTCTGTCCGTGGACCTTGGTGTTCCCTATATTTGTTCCTGTAGTATGCTCTAAGAGCTCGCAGTTTCACAAAGGAAACACACCAGCAAATGATAAAACAAGTCATTGAAGTACAAGTGCTTTGGTGTGCCAGGTGCCGCCCAGGGCTGAGGCAGAGCAGAGTCAGTGGCAAGGACTGGACAAGCCCTGGCTGAAAAGCAATCTGCAGGTGTTTTCTGTTGACTAGGCCTCGTGCTGGGCACTGGAGTTGCTGCAGGACACCCTGAGCTTGGTGGCCGCCATCAGGGCTTGGCTTGGGAAGGGTGCCAGTTCCCCCTCCTGATGCACCAGTTGAGCCTGGCTGCCCCCAAGCCCCAGGTCCAGAATAGCAGCCAGCCTTCCTTTCTTTTAGCCCTGCCCTCCTGACAGCACTGCCCTCTGTGGTCTTTCCTGCCGCTCCCAAACAGTCAGCTCACTTTTGCCTGCTTGTGGATACAGTAGCACTTGAGTTGAGCTCAGTGACAGCACTGTAGACTCAGAGCACCGTTGTCCCTTGACAGGGAGAGCCTGGACTTCTGTGGGGGAGGGGCAGGGCCTTGGGTATATGGTAGACCACAGGGGAGGGGGCTGGGCCCCAGTGCAGTAACAGCGGCCTTTCAGTGTCCAGTGAAGAAAAATAGCTTGTGGGAGAAAAGACTGGCTGTTTTAAAAAGCAAGAGTGTTTCAAGGCTCTCCTAATAAGCTGTGCATGCTCCCACTGAAGAGCTCCTCTACAGATATCTGGTTTTGGTTTCTGAAATAAAATTTCACTTCTATGTCCATTGAGAGGGGCTTTCCAAGTGGAACTGAACTAAACTGTTCTACTCAATAGCTTCCTTTTGAGAAATTACCATTATAAAATGCAGCCCTTTTCTCCTATGGCTTCATATGAAACCAAATTCTCCATGGCTGTGAGCTGCAGGTAGACTTGGGTGAAATGAACGTTTCGAGGAGAAAGGTACTCCACTAATGCAGTCATATTTCCTCTCAGCTCCTCAAGTCCAAAGTGCACGGCGTGTCAAGAAAGCATCGTTAAGGATAAGGTACTCTTGGCTTTTTGATCAGTCGTTTTGTCAACTGTTTTAAGCTGGGTGATACTTTCCACGTAGTTTGCATTCAGCACTCTGGCACAAAATACCATCTCGGTTTTGGTGGCTGATGCCCGGGAGCTGAGGCAGGGCACTGTGCCAGGTGGGCACCTGGGCAGACAGCAGGGTCAGATCCACTCGGCCACTTCCTGCTGGATGAGCCTTCAGAGCTACTCCGCCTTCTCAGCCTGTCCCTCACCTGTAACAGTAACGGCATCACCTGGCACGACCTCGGGAGGTGGTTTGTGGAGTCAGGGAGTTGGGTGGTAGGCAAAGTGCTGAGACTTCTGTCCACGGCAGAGCTGCTGTGGTTGGGTTCCTTCTCCATCGAGGGTCTTTATTCCAACAGCTTCCATTCACCTCCAGACATGTATTAGTCCAGGGGGTTCATTTGAATTTGCCCTTCCTACCCTCCCACCCCTATAATATCTTGAAGCCAGTGGACATGAGTGAAATTAGTGCCTTTTCTCCCCCACACGGTTATGTGCACTGTGAGATCCCGTGGGTGTCACTGCATGCTCAGAGCAGGAGGGGCGCCCAAGCTCACTTGCCAGCATCTCTCCTGGGATCGGATCCCTTCTCATGGCGTCTCTGACAGGGGGTCATCCATGCACTGCTAAAGCCTGCCAGCCACACTTGTAGTTTGAAACAGTTCATTCTTAAAGTATTTAAAATATCAATAAAAAAAGTGTGGTTCTGATATTTTGATTAATGAACCTAACAGTTTTTAAGTGTAAGTCATTAAGTTGTACAATAAAATTCTTGCTCTGGGGCATTCCTGTCTGAAGCACTTTGCAGTTAGGGTTTGTTGGTCAGGGCAGCCTGGATGAGTGCAGGAATTTGAGGGTTCTAGCAGTCAGTGCCCCAGGGCTACCAGGGACAAGGGTGTCTGATGTAACCTGCTTTAGAAGGGTCAGTGATGGAACTGGTCACCTGACCCTGTACATTTTCTTCCTTGGCATTTTCCTGCTGCTGCTAAAGACTTCAGTTATTATTAAGAAAATCAATCACTCAGCTCTACTCGTTCTCTTAACATGGTACCATGTTAGCTTGTGAACATGTATATGACAAGTATGGTTGAGAAAGGAGGTTGAAATAGAGGACTAAGATGTCTCTTGTAGTATCTTTGGCTCATTATTCAGAATTATTGTCCCTGTTTTTCAGTGACATTGGTAGCTAAAGAAAAACGTAGTTTTGTTGAAGAGTTGTTAATGAGAGGGACTAAAGCTGTGGACTTTCATGGAAGGAGGAGCTATTGGGGCCCCGGGTGACCCAGCTCCACCCCTCAGCAGGTCACCAATAGATGTGGGGCCCCGAACCTCACCTATAAAAAGGGACATTTGGAATAAATAACCTGAGATCCTTTTCAACTCTGTACTTGTATTATCCTGGTGTTTTTCATCAGTGTTTTCTTATCTGTGAGGTTAAACAAATGACTTAAAAACCTAACAGGCAAGAAGGAAGCCTGTTTCCTACCAGTTAAAAATATCTGTTCTGTTGACTTTAGTATCATGTCATGACCTTAAAAAAAAAAAGTCTCATTGTCTGGGCACAGTGGCTCAATCCTGTAATCCTGAGGTGAGAAGACTGCGTGAACCTGTGGGTTCGAGATCAGCCTGGGCAACATGATGAGACTTGTCTCTATAATAAATAAAAAAATTAGCCAGGTGTGGTAGCGCATGCCTGTAGTTCCTGCTGCTTGGGAAGCTGAGGTGGAAGGATCACCAGAGCCCAGTAGGTTGATGCTGGGGCGGCCATGAGCATGCCACTACACTCCACCTGGACGACAGAGTAAGATTCAAAAAAAAAAAAAAAGTCATATTTATGAAGGATGACTTTGACTCCGAATTAGTTTTTTTAAAACTCTTACCAGCTGTTAGTTCTATTCTTTGCCCGTGGAGTTGAGAAAGGCACATTAAGTTCCTGCCTGTTTTTCTCTAACAAGTGGGATTTTCTCAGAAATGCCTGAGGACTGAGATGTTGTAGATTGTGTTGTTAGAAAGAGAATATTTGTTTAAGGGAAAAATGAAATTAAAGAAGGCCAGAAGATTTTCATTTTCAAAAGGAAACATTTTCATTATTAGATTAACCCAGTCTTTGTGATATATATTTAAGAATGTTGTCTGGGCTCGGTGGCTCAGCCCGTAATCCCAGCACTTTGGGAGGCCGAGGCAAGTAGACTGCCTGAGCCCAAGGGTTCGAGACCAGCCCGGGTGACTTGGCAAGACCTCATCTTTACAATACATCAAAAGATTAGCCGGCAAGGTAGCGCGCACCTATAGTTCCAGCTACTTGGAAGACTGAGGCAGAAGGATCGTCGGAGCCCAGCAGGTTGAGGCTGCAATGGTTGTGAGCATGCATGCCATTGCACTCCAGCCTGGGTGACAGAGTGAGACGCCAACTCAAAAAAAAAAAAAAAGAATGTTTTCCAGTAGCAGGCTTATGCTTCTTTTTTGATGAAAAATGAGGTATAACAGCATAACTTTAGAAGGAACCAAAAATTTTACAAATCATACTCAAAATATACTCTTTCAGTAAGTAGTTTGTCCATTTCTCTAGCAAGCTGTTAGAAAGTATGTCACATTGTGTTCGAGTCTGCCCTTGTCCTCTGGTAGAGAGCTGCACCTTGTGGCCCCCTGCCCAGTGCTGGCTCCTGGAGGTCTCCAGAGTCTGAATGTGAACTTGGCCCTCTTTTGCCCATATCCTGAGATTATATCATAGTTAACAAAAACTGTTTAGATGCTCCAGAGTGATCTTTAATTATTAAGTGTAATTCGTTTTATTTTGGCCTAACTAATGTTTTATTATTTAAATTGTGTCTCTTAATAGGGGCAGTTTCTTCATTCTACTTGTAGAAATTAATATGGTCCTTAGTGCTTTCTGAGGTCCACTTAAGAGTTGCTCTCATGATTTTTTTAAAAGTGGCTTTGCCTTGTCCAAAGCAGCATGTGGAGATTAAGAAATATTAATCCTTTGAAATAATGATCTTTTCATTTCAGGTGTTTAAGGATAATTGCTGCAAGAGAGAGATTCTAGCTCTTCAGATCTATTGTCGGAATGAAAGCAGAGGTTGTGCCGAGCAGTTAACACTGGGACATCTGCTGGTAAGTACCGAAGGGGCACTGGGGGCTTTCATGTTAAGGACTGTGCGTTCCTTGCCATGTCCAGCTGATGAACTCGTCATAGGATGTGGCACCTCAAGAGTGTGTTTACGAGAGGGGCAGGTCGGCTGGGGTCAGGTTCAGGGTCAGATGGACAGTTAAGACTTGGCTGGTGTGAGGAGGCCGGCTGCTGTGTCCTCAGCTCGTTCCTCCACTTGCAGGGACAGGCCCCTTTCCTCTCCCGCTCCTGGGGGAGGCCGTCGTGACTGTGGGGCCCTAGAGGGAGAGGAGATGTGCTGTGTCTTCCTCACCACCACCCAGCACCGGCCCCACCCACGTGCCCCAGACCATGCCTGAGGTAGAGGAGCTGGGCTTGCTCAGGCCCTGGAGCAAGTTCTGTCCCTGCTGCGGGTCCAGCTTGGCAGGGAAAGGGCACCTGGTGTACCCCCCATTTTCTTTACAGAACTCCAGGGATCTGTGGGGTACAGAGGGGTGCCAGCAGAGGCCGGAGGCAGCCAAATCCTGTCACTGAGCTCTGCTTGCTTTGACCTCTGAGTGTCGTCTAACTTATAAACGCCATGAGGGTGTCGGGGAGGTGACACAGCTGAGGACTGAGGCGTTAGCTGGTCCTCAATGAAGGTCTGCCTGCCCTAGCCTGGGGTTGTGGCCACCAAGGGGAATTGTGGGGTGGGAATGCTCACACTTTCCAGTCGGGGTCATGGCCCAGGAGAAGGAGGTTGCCCACTATGATGAGCAAAGCCTTGGCCGGGGTCACAGCCACGTTGAACTTCTGGAAGGAAGAAGCGGTGGGTCATGGCAGTGAAGGGCCCCAAGGAAGTTCGAAGAACTCCTGCCACCCACCAGCCCTTGAACCTTGGGGTTCTTGAGGAAACCCATGTTGAAGTCCAGGTCCAGCTGCACAAAGCTCTGGCTGCTTCGCACGGTGGAGATGAGGATGACGATGATGCTTTTGTTCTTGGCCTTGGAATTCGAATTTCCCAGGGGCCCACCTAGCGGGAGAGAGGCGGGGCCTGAGACCAGGGGTGTCCAGGCACCATGGAGACTTGCCCCGCCCTGGGGAGCCTGCTCCGAGGAGGGTGCAGAGAGGTCACCGGGCCACAGAGTGAGTGTCGTGACTGGAAGTGAGAACAGGAGGTGGGCCTGGAGGCTGAAAGCCCACGATGAAGTCAGCTGAGGGAGCGGGGCCTAGAAAGTGTTTCTAAGCCAGGAAAGAGCACTGCGAAGAACATGGTAACTGGGAGCGCTGACTTCCAAAGTTGCCTGAAAATAATCACTGAGTACTTGTTAAGAATATACAACCCGAGCCGGGCTCGGTGGCTTAGCCTGTAATCCCGTGCTTTGGGAGGCTGAGGTGAGTGGATTGCCTGAGCTCGCGGGTTCGAGACCTGCCTGGGCAGTGAGACCTCATCTCTACAATAAATCAAAAAAATCAGCTGGGCTTGGTAGCGCATGCCTGTAATTCTGGCTTCTCGGAAGGCTGAGGCGGAAGGATTGCTGGAGCCCAGCAGGCGAGGTTGCGGTGGCCGGGAGCGGCCACTGCACTCCAGTCTGGGCGACCGAGTGAGACTCCAACTCAAAAAAAAAAAAAAGAATATACAACCCTGGGCCCTAGCCCAGACCTCTAGGGTAGAGTTTCCCAGGGAGAGGCCATGGAGTCTCAGGGCGGTGGCGTCCAACCCTGGCTGCCTGTTAGAATGACCTGAGGAGCTGAAAAAAATACCAGTGCCCTGGCTCTGACTCTAGATAGCTGTGTTAGTCCTGGGCTGGCAGTATTAAAAGCTCTCCAGGTGATTTTTGTCTGTAACCGGTGCTGAGAACCAAAATCTTAGAGAAGGAGTCGAGCTATTGGGGGTGGGGGCAGGGTGAAAATGTCACAAGAGAGGCTACAGAGTGAAAAAAAGAAAATAGAAAAAGACTGTGTTTACGTCATTCCTTCAAAATACAACCACGTATGAAAATAGTCAGGACAACTGAGTAGGCGATGCTATTCTTATGACATCATTGGCAGGATTGTTAACTGGCTAGTAAACATCCTCACCCTATTTGGAATTAGATTTTAATTTTAGAAGGCCCACTGAAACCTTTTTTCACCATGAAATTCTTCATAACTTATGTTTTTTGATTAGTACCATATTTTACCTTGGAAAGTTATTTGAATTGGAATAAAATAAAGTTCTTTTTTTTTTTTGAGTTGGAGTCTCACTCTGTCGCCCAGACTGGAGTGCAGTGGCATGCTCCCGGCCACTGCAGCCTTGACCTGCTGGGCTCAGGTGATTCTCCCGCCTCAGCCTTCCAAGTAACCGGAACTACAGGTGCGCGCTATTGCGCCTGGCTAATTTTTTATTTATTGTAGAGATGAGGTCTTGCCAAGTTGCCCAGGCAGGTCTCGAACCCGCAGGCTCAGGCAATCCACTCGCCTTGGCCTTCCAAAGTGCTGGGATTACGGGCAAAATAAAGTTCTTAGCAGGTATTCATATATCTACTAACCTAAGAGGAAGAGTTGGCTTAATTTTTCAACAGCAATATAGTTTTAGTAATCACCGAATAGAATATGAGATTCGGCGTCTCTTGGTATATTTGTCATTCTTTGCACAGAGGTTAGAATCTGGTATTTCAGATTGAATTTTTTTTCAGTTAAGAACTTTCAATGGTTTGTCTTACAGGTGCATTTAAAAAATGATTGCCAATTTGAAGAACTTCCATGTGTACGTGCCGACTGCAAAGAAAAAGTTTTGAGAAAAGACTTGCGTGATCATGTGGAAAAGGCCTGTAAATACCGGGAGGCCACTTGCAACCACTGCAAAAGTCAAGTTCCAATGATCACATTGCAGGTGCAGTATTTTCCTGTTTCACATACCTTTTGTGCAATTCAGATGTGGTTTCTCCACTGAATAGGTTTCTAAGTGACTTTTCTACCAAGAATAAAGAGAAAAGATGGGAGTAAATATCAGTTTTCATTTGACTTTTTTTCACATTAAGCTGTATTTGTTTTGTCTATTTTGATTTATGTAATAGACATTTTCCATTGCCGTGATTGGATATCATTTAGGATGTTAAAAAAATAAAGAATTATTACTTTAAAAAGGTAGAGTATTTAACTTGTTCCAGGGAATGTCCTCATGATGTTGATGGATTGCTTGATCTTTTTTTTTGAGTTGGAGTCTCACTCTGTCACCCAGGCTGGAGTGCAGTGGCACACTCACGGCCCACCCCAGTGTCGACCTGCTGGGCTCCAGTGATCCTTTCACCTCAGCTGGAACTACAGGCACATGCTACCTTGCCCAGCTAATTTTTTGATTTATTGTAGAGACGAGGTCTCGCCAAGTTGCCCGGGCTAGTCTCAAACCCCCGGGCTCAGGCAATCCACTCACCTCGGTCTCCCAAAATGCTGGGATTACAGGCAGAGCCACCGAGCCTGGCTGCAAAAACTGTTTTTAAACTCTTTTAACAGTATTGATGCTAAGAGCGCACTTTAAGTCACTGTGCTGCTGTCTCTCGAAACTGTGCTAGTTATGACAAGAATGTATGTATGTTTGAGGCTCCTGCCGGTGCATCCTCTCCCTGATTCTGGACAGCCTGACAAGGCAGAACAGTTGCACATTCACTTCCTTCCACTCTAAGGATGGCTTTGGGACCCTCTCTCTTCAGTGACATGATGTGATTCCCATGTCTTTTGTTCTTTCAGCTTTAGCACACTTAGTCTCCTCACCTCAGATCTTAAGTTTATTTTTAAGACAATCAGCCATCTAACATGGGGAGGCCTGACGCCCAAGTCTGGCTTTGCTATGTGCCCTCTGTCTTGTGGTGGGTCACAGACATCAAATATCAATGAAATGTGCCTTGGTAAAGTATTGGAACTCTGGGCCATTGCAGTTCATCTGACAATTTATTCTCTTTGTTTACTCTGTGGTATACACATTGTATTAACCGATTTTAAGTTGCATTATTATTATTATTATTGTTTGAATTGGAGTCTCACTCCATCGCCCAGACTGGAGTGCAGTGGCACGCTCATGGCCACCCCAGCGTCAACCTGCTGGGCTCTGGTGATCCTTCCGCCTCAGTCTTCCAAGTAACCAGAACTACAGGGATGCACCACGACGCCCTGCTAATTTTCTTATTTATAGTAGAGATGAGGCCTTACCCTGTTGCCCAGGCTGGTTTTGAACCCACGGACTCAGGCAATCTTCTTGCCTCGGCCTCCCAAAGTGCTGGGATTACAGGTTTAAGCCACCACACCCTGCCACTATTTTTTTAAACCTGTAGGTCAGCATAATTTAAAGTATTAGAAAAACTGTCTTTTACATTTAGTCTAGAAATGGACAAATATTAGTTTCTTTAAACAATTCTGTTAACTTGTGAGAATTAGGATTATAAAGATCTTACTCTGTAGAAGATGTGTGTGGTATATATGGGTGTAGTCCCTTTGGAAAGTGGTTGGCAGTATGCCTCTAGGTAGATATGTAGGTTTTCAGTGAACCCGCAGTTCCTATCTTAGATATCCCGGAGAAACGGTTGCACTTACACACCAGAAACTGTGCGCAAGCATAACAGAGCAGCAGAAATCTGGAGTCAAACTAAGCCTGTATCGACAGAAGCGTTTACAGATTAGTGTGGGAGCCCAGTGGACACATGCGAGATGTTACACAGCAGTGGGGTGTGCCGTGCAGTGGTCAGGGTTGAGGACCTGCAGCTGCTGGCAGCTCACAGAGTCATTAAGGAGCGTGACACTGAGCCAAGCTGCAGAGACTCCTTTGGTAGAATTTCTTGTTAATAAAATCCAAAACTAGTCACAGTGAAACAATATCTTGTTTGCACACATATGTGCAATGAAACATTTTGAGCATTAGAAATACACAATTTAGGATGTTGATTTTTGTGGTTGCTCCTTGGGGGAAAATGAGGATGAAGCAAGAGAGGCACGGTGGGCAGGTGAAAATGAGCAACTATGTTCCTGGGCCTGGGTGGTGGCTTCCTGGGGGTGACTGTGTAACTATTTACAGCTCATTTGTGCACGGACATGCTTGGCATGTGCATCAGAATTACATCTAATTTAACAGCAGGACTGATTTCATTAATATGCAGAGAGTTCTTACAAATCAACAGAAGATTAACAGATTGTTTTAACGAGTGTGTGGTTTTCCTTTGGCTGCTGTAACAAAGTCCACAAAGTTGGTGAATGAAGACAGCTGAAATGTATTCTCTCACAGTTTTGAGTCTCGAGATCCCCAGCCAAGAGGGCCCTGCCCTCTCTGATACCTCTCAGAAAGAATCCTTCCTTGCCCTTTCCAGCTTCTGGCAGCCACCAGCAATCCTTGGTGTTCCTTGGCCTGTGGCTGCATTGCTCCAGTCTTTCCCTCCTTGTTCACGTGGCTGCCTTTCTGATGCATGTCCTTGCCTTTTCTAAGGGCACCAGTCATTAGATTGCAGGCCCACCCTAATCCAGTGTGTCTTCATCTTAACTAAGTGTATCTGCAAAGATCTTGTCTGCAAATAATGTCATATTCTTTAATTTTTTTAATTAAAATTTTTTTTTTATTTTAAAGATGTGGGGTACGATTCAGGATTAGGTATACAAATGGTCATCATACAGGTAAAGTTTAGGCCTCCCTTTGGTCCCCACTTCACCTGCTATCCCTTTCCCCTTCCCAGCAGTATCCCGCTACTGCCAATCCTTTTCTTATTGTATTTGGTAAGTGTTCAGGGTCCACTCATGAGTGAGACCATGTGGTACTCAGTCCTTTGTTTCTCTGATAGATCACTGAGTATGATAGACTCTAAATCCATCCAAGTTGCTGTGAAGTCCATAATTTTGTTCTTCTTTAGGGCTGCATAATATTTCATTGTGTATATGTACCACACATTTTCTATCCAGTCCAGTTTCAGTGGGCAGCACAGTTGGTTCCATGTTTTTGCTGTTGTGAATAGTGCTGCAATAAACATGCATGTGCAGGTATCTTTTTTTGTAGAGTGATTTAAGTTCCTCTGGGTATATTCCCAGAAGGGGGATTGCTGGGTCATATGGAAGGTCAATTTCTTGTTCTTTTAGGAATCGCTACAATGTTTTCCATAGAGGTTGAACTAGTTTGCATGTCTTTTGCCCACTTTTAAATGGGACTGTTTGTTTTTTTCCTTTTGGCCCATTTGAGTTCCTTGTAGATCCTGGATGTTAGGCCTTTGTCAGATATGCAGTTGGCAAATCTTTTTTCCCATTCTGTGGGCATCTCCCTGCTCTCTTCATGGTTTCTTTTGCTTTGCAGAAGCTTTTCAGTTTGATGAGGTCCTACTTGTCAATCTTACCTCTTAGGTATGGCATGAACTTTTGGGGTTTTGATCAGGAATTGGTTGCTTATTCCAATTTCCGTAAGGATGTCTCCTGCATTTTCTAAGATTCTTAATGTTTGAGGTTTTATGTTTAGGTCTTTGATTCATTTAGAGTTGATTTTTGTGTATGGTGATCGGTGGGGGTCCTATTTCATTCTTCTGCACATGGTCAGCTAGTTTTCCCAGCACCATTTATTGAATTAGGTTCTCCTCTTCCCAGTGGTTGTTTTTGGAGGCTTTGTCGAAGATGAGTTGGTTAAGAAACTGAGGTTTTGCTTCCGGAATCTCCATCCTGTTCTGTTGGCCTTGTATGCCTGTTCTTGTACCAACACCAGGCTGTTTTGATTATTGTAGCCTTATCATAAAGTTTAAAGTCTGAAAATGTGATGCTTCCCGCTTTGTTTATTTTGCTAAGGATTGTTTTGGCTATTTGTGATTGTTTATGTTTCCATGTAAATTTCTGTTTTGTTTCCAGGTCTGAGAATGATGTTGGTAATTTGATGGGTATAGCATTGAATCTGTAGATTGTCTTTGGTAGGATCCACACCTTAACAATGTTGGTTCTTCCAATCCATGAACTTGGACTATTTTTCCATTTGTGACATCTTTGACTTCTTTGAGCAGTGTTTTGTAGTTTTTGTTGTAAAGATCTTTCACTTCTCTGGTTAGGAAGGTGCCAAGGTATTGCATTTTTTTGTGTGTATGGCTGTTGTAAATGAGATTGTGCTTTTTATTTGGTTCTCTGCTTGTTTGTTGTTGGTGTATAAGAATGCAACTGTCTTTTGAACATTTATTTTGTACCTTGGGACTTTTCCAAAGTCTTTTATCAGTGAAAGGAGGTTTTTGACAGATTCTCTTGGATTTCTGAGGTATAGGATCATATTGTCAGCAAAGAGGGATAACCTGACTTCTTCTTTTCCTATTTGGATACCCCTGATTTCCTTCTCTCATCTGCTTGTTCTAGATAGGACTTCCAACACTATGTTGAACAGGAGAGGTGAGAGTGGGCAGCCTTGTCTTGTTCCGATTTTCAGGCAAAATGCTTCCAGTTTCTATCTAGCAAAACATTGGCTATGGGTTTATCATAGATGGCGCTTACTATTTTGAGGTATGTTCCCTCTATGCCTTGGTGTTTACGGGTTTTTATCAAGAAGGGATGCTGAATTATCAAAGACTTTTTCCGCATCTAATGATATAATCATGTGGTTCTTGTTTTTACATCTGTTGATGTTTATTTTTTTTTTTTTTGAGTTGGAGTCTCACTCTGTTGCCCAGACTGGAGTGCAGTGGCCGCTCCCAGCCACCGCAGCCTTGACCTGCTGGGCTCTAGCGATCCTTCCGCCTCAGGCTTCCAAGTAGCTGGAACTACAGGTGCGCGCTACCACGCCTGGCTATTTTTGATTTATAGTGGACATGAGGTCTTGCCAAGTTGCCCAGGCAGGTCTCGAACCCAGGCTCAGGTAATCCACTCACCTCGGCCTCCCAAAGTGCTGGGATTACAGGATGAGCCACCGAGCCCGGCCTGTTGATGTATTAAATTACATTTATGGTCTTGTGGTTGTTGAACCAGCCCTGCATGCCGGGGATGAAGCCTACTTGATCATAGTGGATGATTTTTGAGATGTATTGTTGAATCCCAGTTTGCTAGAATCTTGTTGAAAATTTTTGCATCTATATTCATCAGGGATATTGGCCTGTAGTTCTCTTTCTTTGTTGGATCTTTATCCGGTTTGGGTATCAATGTGACGTTAGCTTCATAAAATGATTTGGGGAGCATTTCATCTTTCTCAATTGCCTGGAATACTTTCAATAGGATTGATATTATTAGCTTCTCCTTTTATGTTTTGTGGAATCTGCTGGAAATCCGTCTGGCCCAGGGCTTTTCTTTTGTAGGTAGTTTTTTTTTATGACAGAGTTAATTTCCTGGGTTGTTATTGGTCTATTTAGGATCTCAGTTTCTTCTTGTTTCAACCTTGGGAGGTTGTGTGATGTCAGAAAGTCCTATATTTCCAAATAAGGTCATGTTCTGAGATTCCAGGTAGGCGTTAACTTGGGGGAACATTATTCAACCCACTGTAGTGGGCAAAAGCTGTGAAAAGGCAGTTCACAGGAAAAGAAATATAAAACATCAGTAAATATCAGAAGTGCTTGACCGCACACTCCTAAAGAATTGCTAGTTCCACTCCTGTACTTTCCATACATCAGACTGTCAGAGACTCAGAAGGGTGGTGGAGCTGGCGAGGGTGTGGACACACTCATGTCCACACTAACGGGCATGTCCACTGGTACAGGGTTATTAGAAGTTGCGCCTACACAGACGTTGCTGGGTCTTCCCTGCGGGCCCCCAGCTTCACCTCCCAACACCCCTGCCCAGTCCCAGTGCTGCCCCATCCCTCCCCTCCTCCTCAGACTCCCTTCTGGAACGCTCTGCCTGCTCCTCCACAGCTCACTGCGCTTCCCTCTCCCTGGTGCAGAGTGATGCCTGCCTCCCAGCTGACTTTGCCTGCTGACCCCAGCCCTGGCCGGCGTCTGGCAGGTGAATGGAGGTGGAGTGGGGGGGCACGGCATCTGCTTCCAAGCCTGCGCTTAGCTCTCCCTCTAGGCCTGTGGCCTCGGTTAGCCCTCAGCACCCCCAGCAGTGAGAGTCGGCTACTCCCCATTTATACAAGAGGGATCAAGGACGGGGAAGTGAGGCCACTTGTGCAAGGTTTTCCCCTTAAAAGATAAAACATTGACTTTGTGGTACCTGGGAACTCTGAACTGAGCCCAGCCAGGCAGGACAAAGGTCTGTGTCCAATGCCCTAATGTCCCCGTGTGCTGTATCCCATGAGGGAGGCTAGTGGTCAGGCCGGGCCCAGTCCAATGCCTGCTGCTCAGCTTGGGATGGCAGTGGATCTGCCCTCCTTGTGTGCTGTGGGCCTCTGAAGACTGAGCCCAAGAGTAGACACCTTCCAGGTGTCGCTTCTGTGCTGCAGACCCAGAGTGTGCCCATAGAGCTGAGGCCTTAAAAACACACCAGAGAAAGCAACACTCTGCGAAGGGGAGGAGTACCTCATGTCTCAAGGATGCACTTCCCCAAGCGGGTCATGCCATCCTTGGTCTTGCTCCTGCCTAGTCAGGTGGAGGCTCTCGCCAAGAGCCTCCTCCAGTCAGTCAACTAAATAGCAACATGGCTGTGGTGGCCCAGAGAGAACCTGAGGGCTGGATGAGGAGTATTGAGGTGTCCCAGTCCATGGGGGAAGCCGCTGCCAAGGCTGTTGCTGGGCCAGCAGTAGTTATAGTAGCACACAGCGCCATCTCTGGGTCTGCCTACATTAGTCTGGTGGCGCTGTCCAGGGCCTATGGGTTTGATGTCCTTGTGAGGAGTTCATGTCCTCATTCCACTGGTAGACAGGAACCCAGCAGGTGCCCATAGTGCTGGGTTTCGCAGTTGCCATCATCAGTCTCTACAATAGTGAAATCTGTGCCACCAGGAAAGGGCTAACCCAAAATGTATCCCCATTTTCCGTGGGCTGTAGATAGTCTAGACTAAGATTTTAGGTCAGTAACTTAAATGCTCAGCAGATCATGCTGTTTTCACATATTTGAGAAGCATCATTTCCAGACTCCAAACTGAGAGGCCAAGGGAAACCCTGCTTCTCTGTGACTGGCAGAGCAGACCTTGGGCTGTGTCCCCAGCCCTACCAGTGACCTGCCTTGTGACCATGACGTGAGTAGCCAAGCTGATCTGAGTGTCACACTTCAGGAGCTGTGTGGACCAGAAGCTGCACCAGGCACAGAGGGGACACTGCTGAAGGGATGCTCCTGTTACGATGCCACCTCCCGTAGACTGTTCTCCCATAAGTTGCTCTGCCTAGTCTGATCTGACTGGATCTTCTGGGCTACCTGAGATATTCTGAGACACTTTCTGAATGTCACGATTCATCCACGTGTGATTTGAATGTTGAAACTTAGGACATGACAGTGATGAGCAAAGCCCCTCCTGGGATCCACGTGGGGTTGGGGACCTGAGGAAAACAGTTGTGTATTTCAAAGTTGACAACAATTTTGTTTCTCTGTAGAAACACCAAGACACCGAGTGTCCCTGTGTGGTGGTGTCCTGCCCTCATAAGTGCAGCGTCCAGACACTTCTGAGGAGTGAGGTAAGGGGTGCAGCCAGGAGTCTGTGGAGCCCTCGGGATTAGCATGCTTGGATCTATTCCCTCACGTTCCCATCTCATGGTGTTCATGTGTATGGCAGGAAAACAAATACAGGTGGTGCAAAACCTCATACTCTTTTTTGAAAGTCAGAAGCAAGCAGCTAAAAGCTACAAAATGGTAAATTCACAGCAAAAAAAATTGCCAAGAAATGAAAAAAATGGGCCAAGGTGAGAGGGGCACTTGAGGCCAGGTGTTTGAGACCAGCAAGGGCAAAACAATGAGACCCTGACTACAAAAAAAAAAAAAAAAATTAAGTAAATTAAAAAGTAAGAATTGAAAAATGGGAATATTTTGTCTGTAATGCAAGCAAAGATGATGCCTTACATTTTTTAAAAAGCTATTTTTAAGCCCATAGAATAGAAATTGCTGTAAGATATTCTTAAGAAAGTGAATTAAAGACATTTCAGAGCCATTTTGTCCCACACGCTGGGTGGGAGGCGGCCCTGGGTAGGAAGTGGGCACAGGTGTGGCTCCCACATTTCAGGGCCACCAGGAGGGCGTCCATGAGGCCTCCCCCAGAGCCTCTCACACCACCCTCTGCACCCTTTCTCTGAAACAGTTAGATTTTGCATTACCTTCATTTGATCAGGACATATCCAGGTGAAAAGATTCCAAGGATTCTTAAATGTTGTTGCCTCCAGTCCTGACCTGGAGCCTTTGGTTGCTATTCCAGGAGCCATCTGGGACTCCTCTGGGCTGAGGGGGGGTGTGGTACCCCTGATCCCTGGTGCTCTCATCTAAGGAGCCTGTTCACCTCAGCATCTTTTGGCACCCTGAAATTTTACCACTAGATTTTGTGGAAGGGAGAGAATCAACCTCACATGTCCCCAGCTGAGCAAGTGAGCCTGTGTGGGCCTAGGGCCAGGAATTCGGATGCAGGAGGACCAGAGAGCCATTGTCACCTGAGGCACGTCCTACCAGGGCCTTGCTGCCAGTGGGCGAAGGCAGGATCTTGCCTGGTGACAGTGGTCTCTGGGTCCTGAATGTGCTTCTGGACAGGGCTGGGGACAAAGCATGTCAGTCATCTCCACAACTGGACAGTTCCTCTGTTGAAGTTAACATGTGGAGTCTGCTGTTGAGGTAATTTTAAGAAAAAAAAAATCTTTAAGCCTGCATTTCTCTTGGGTTTCTGGTGAAAGGTGCTACTGGGCTGTAGATTATTCTTGCCTCCCTTCCAGCATTCATGTGAATTCTGGAAGACTCTGAGAATACTGATCATAAACCAGTTTTAAGAGAAAGTCCAACACTGAATTTATAGTATTACACTGAAAATAACATACATCAAGCTCTGTGTGTCCCTGGTCTTAACATTTCACGGTGTTAGCTGCTAAGCTTTAGTACTGCAGTTAGGACACTGGAAGAGCACATTCTACAACTTCACATTAGTGATGATATGTATCATCTTCAGGCTGGACTTCTACGCCAGTCACTTGTCACATGCCTTCCCCAGTTGCAGCCCAGACTGGGTTCTGAGGGACAGCAAGGACATTGGGCTGCCAGATCTCTAGTCATCTTGACTTTGCCCCCTCAAAGACCTTCCGTGAAGGTGGGCCTTGGCGGCAGCCACATGAGTCCCTCTTTCTTAGACATCACAACAGGCAGGAGAGCAGTCCAGGACCCATTTCCCCTTCTGCCTAAATGTCCATCTTAAAGAAAGGACAGCCCTTGTCCTGGTAGACTTAGGTGAAGTTGTAGACCTTACTGCTCCCTCCAGGAGGACACGGTCTATGATCCTTGGAGCACATGCACACTGGCACTCAGGAAGACACATCAGGTCCACTGCACACTGCCCTCACATACCCACTGTCCTGCACAAGGTCCGATTGTTCTCTGTGAGGAAGATCTAACTCTAGAGTTTCTTGGGGAGAATCTCTCCAATCGAAGATGAAACTACTCCTCAGTTGTATTAGCCTTACCCATAAAACTATGTCTTTAAGATAGAGACTTTTCAATTCCCTTTCTCTTGTTAGAGCATCATGAGTAATTTTTATTTGATGACTCACCAACATTTGAGCTGAACCAGGGGCTTTTTTCTTGTAAAATGAGTTATCTGCTCCCAGTCCCTCCCAATTTTCCTGCCATCAGTTGGAGGTGAAGTATTAAAAACTACAGAGTTTCTGGTCCATACAGAAGGGAAAAGTCTCTTCAGGTGAAGGAGAAGCTCATCTCGTTCTTTTGTGTGTTGTTATGAGTAACAGCACATTGTGTAAGCTGGCTTTGAAAATATATTTATTTCGTGTACCATATATTAGGTGTGTGACCCAGTTGCATTCTGAATGCTTTCTATTTTTTGTGTTTCATGCAATTTTTGTTTATAGTCTTTAAGTGTGCATTTCAGTTTATGTTTTTCTCTTTTCTTTTAAAAATTATGGCACTACAGACAGCATGTCACATTTTTGAACAATTTGTTCTAAAGAAACTGCAAGTTTAAGAAATGTTATAGTAAATGTATTTCTGTATATTGGCGTATATATGTGTATACATGTTACTATACCGAATATTTGCTGCATATAAATCTAGGAAGCAGATGATATATATACACACCTGTAGCTGATAAGACCCCATTCTTGCTAGTACCGCTCAGATGCTATCTGTGCCCTAATATGTTTGAACATTTTCATGCAAACGTTTGTGCCACAACTCACGTCTCTTTCCCGTTGCAGTTGAGTGCACACTTGTCAGAGTGTGTCAATGCCCCCAGCACCTGTAGTTTTAAGCGCTATGGCTGCGTTTTTCAGGTCAGTATCCGACATTTGTCCTTCCCAGTCACTGACATTCTGCCATGAGAGAAAGTTATTATATTAACATTTTAACATGCAAGTTCTGGACTCTTAGTCTTTGTCATGAAACCAAAACACCCTGTTGCATGGGTGATGAAAGCCACGTGCAGCAGGTGGGGTGCTCGCTTTCCAGGCGGTGGTATTTGGAGACTCAGGCAGACACTGTGCTAAGGTGGGCATAAAGACAGCAAGAGAGCCACTATGTCCAGAGCCAGCTAATGATGGGACAAACAGGAATGGCATTCGCTTAGCTTTCCAGAGAGATTGTTATGGAAGTCTTAGCTGTTACTTGGATATGAGTAAATATCAAACCAGACATAGTTTCAATAGTGTGTGCGTCAGTACACAGCTGTGAGGATCACACGTGTGTGTCCACAGATGCATTTTGTGTACATGTCTGTGCTGACAATGACCCCAGCTGGTGACAGATCCAAATCTAGCACAGCTCCTAGAAACCACCCCTCCCAGGAAGAGTGCAGGGAGCGCGGCTCCGTCACTGCCACACATGGCGTGAGAAGCTCGCATCCAGGTTTTTGTTGTTTATTTTTTAAACACATCTGAGATGGCTAGTGAATTGGAACTGAGTTTTCATTTTAATGTATATCTTAATTTTAAAACTAGCAAAAGGCAGCATATACTACAATTAAGGTATTTTGCATTTAATTTTATGTAGGACCCATACATTATTATGAAATCAGTACAGGATATCGGCAGCTTAGTATTTTCTGAGAATGCAAACAGCCTAAGAGTAAGAATGACTGTACCTTTCCTTTGCTTTAGTCTCCTACGAGACCGAGCCTCCCCCTGTTATGTTGTACGTAGTATCATTCATTCTCTCTGTGTATGTGTATATATATGTTTATATATTGTGATACTTATATCAACATATATATATGAATATTCTATGTACAGAGTATATGTTTTGGAGATCATTAAAATGCTGTCTGTTACTTCTCAGTTTTCCAATAGCAAAGAAAATTATATTTTCATACCAATTATTTCCTTAAACATATGAAGTACAATTTCATGTGCTTATTCCTGACCTAAAATGGTCTACATCTTATGTACTCTGTATATTGTTTATGTTTTGTATGTAACTTTCTAAGTATCCTAGAATGGTGAGGAGCAGTACTTTTCAGATACAGTGTAGTTGAACTAATACGTTACTACTTTAATATTTATTTAGAATCCTAGTTTGCGCATATGTTCACTAACTGTTGTGGCAGTATCCAGCTGCAGTTGCAGGTTTCTAAACATGTTCCATTCATGCAGTATCTGTAATGAGAAAACAGTTTTAGCAGAACAAGAATGAGTTTAAAGTTTCATTTGCTGATATTAAGCATGGAACCTTGACAAGAAGATGCTTGAGATGAGAAGCTCTAGAGAGGAGCATGGCTTGCGAGCCTTGCTGTGGCGTGGTGGCGTCGCCCTGCCCTCCCTTGGCCTCCTCTCTGTGCTCAGTAGCCAGGAGGCCCAAGCACAAGCTTCCGAGGCTCAAAGATTCCCCCCTCCCTGCTTAGTGCTGCTCTCATAGCCACAGTTTAGCCTGTTGTCCTTGGAGGTAGAGCCAGGTTGGCTTAATGCGTCACTTCTTCCTCTCACAGGGGACAAACCAGCAGATCAAGGCCCACGAGGCCAGCTCTGCCGTGCAGCACGTCAACCTGCTGAAGGAGTGGAGCAACTCCCTGGAGAAAAAGGTAGGCCACGCCCCTGCCCGGGCTCTTATGATCTCTTCAGGTTGTTTAACGGGGAAGGCCTTTTTACAGTTATTAAGGGGTTACAGTTATTAAAATAAACAGCATCAGCCAGGCACGGAGGCGAGAAGATTGTCTGAGCCCAGTAGGTTGAGGCCGCAGTGGCTGTGAGTGTGCCACTGCTCTCCAGCTTGGGCAACAGAGTGAGCCCCGACTCCAAAAAAAAAAAAAATGGCATCAAGAGATTGTCAGAAAAAGTAGATTCTCTTCATGTGATCTTGAGCTTATTATAAATGTTTGTTCCTTGTTTTTAAATTGTAAGCAAATGTGTAGTGCTTTTTTTTATTCCTTTAATCACTTTATGGTTATTTTAGCATTGGTCCAGTACAGAGATGATCAAACTTTCAGCTTCCCTTCCCCCTCCCCCATGGTTTTTTTTTGGTAATTAAAGTTTTATTGGAATGCAGCCACCCTCATCCATTTCCAAATTGTCTGTGGCTGCTTCTGCTCTTGAGCAGCAGAGTTGAGTCGAGGGCCCTGTGCACTGCAGAGCTCAAGATGCTTACTGTCTGGTTTTTCACAGAATAAGTTTGCCAGCCCTGATCTGGATGGTTACCAGTATTACATGCTTTACAGTTCTGTGTCTTTTGTAGGAGACAAAGAAGGAAAACATTTCCATATCACTGGTGTTTACAGTTGGTTTTCTCAGTTGACACTTTGTGATAATTTGATACACTATCTGCATAGACAGGACCACTTCCCAAACAGACTCCGTCTCTTCCAGTGCTAGTCTTAAGAGGACTCCATTGTAGGGCTGAAGACCTAGCAACAGGCTCCTTCCCATAATAATCCTTCTTCCCAGTGAAGTTTGTTCTGTGATGTTTGTTCTCAGTGGGGCCTTCTTTCCATGAAGGAAAGGTGAAAACCTCTAAGAATTGACACAGAAGGAGTTGTTACAGGATCTCCCATTGTAGCTTATTTACAAAAATAAAAACCTAATTACTGAATATTCAACAAACATCTATTGAGAACTTGCAGTAGAGAGTACTAAAATGAATTAGAACAGCCAGTGGTGTTGACATTTGAGCTTTGTAAAGATTTGAATGTCTTGTTTTTGGTGTTAAATCCAAGCAATTTTAAATGTAATTGTACTTGACTCTAAAATTTTAAATCAAAAGATTTCATTAAATCTGACATAAAATAGTTTGTTTTCATATAAATGTTTATGCTGAAATTGAGAAACAATAAAAGGATTGGTATATCATGTACCTGCACCTGTGGAACGAGAGGAGTTCCGTTTAGCAGTGAAGTGGAACTCAAGTCAGAGGAGTCTCTAGTGGTTTTCCCGTGAGCACGTCGCATTTGCTCTGAGTTCAGTGTTGGTTTATCTGTGAATCTTCTTTCCTCTCTTTTTGAAGAATGTGTTTTGTTTCTGCCTTTTCAAATGTATAGGTGTAGATCACAAGACTTCTTGTTTCTCTCATAGATACTGTGTCTCTCGTTTAAAAGACTCTGCCTTTCCTTTTAAGAATTAGTGTTGTTATACACCTGTGCTAATTATTTAACAGCCTGCTGGGTCTAAGGATGTACTTGTCCAGTGGGACAGTTAAGAACAGCTCTGTCACCAGGGTTACAGTGGCTCATGCCTGTAATCCCAGCACTTTGGGAGACAGAGGTGAGAGGAGTGCTTGAGCCCAGAGCAACTTGGCGAGACTTTGTCTCTACAATAAATCAAGAAAAATTAGCTGGGTGTGGTGGCACACACCTGTAGTTCCAGTTACTTGGAAGGCTGAGGCAGAAGGATCGCCTGAAGCTGCGGTGGCTGTGAGCGTGCTGCTGCACTCAGAGTGGAGGCTCGCCTACTGGAAACCCAGGACAGGGCCAAGCAGCCTACCCACGCTCAGGGCAGCAAGTCCGCGCTCTGTGAATGCCATGTGTGTTTAAGCTTCACTAGCTGTTTCTCGGTGGAAGCCCTGAGGCGCAGGATGCACTGCCGTGGTCTGCGCTGAGGTCTTTGAAAGATTTGCCCTCTTGGATGTGGCTCAAGGCTTGGTCTCTTCTCTGACTCTGTCCATCAGAATGGAAGCCCTCACCCTGGGCTGGAGACCAGCCCCTTAATGGATAGACAAAGACATCTGTGAGTAGACGGGAACATTTTCCAAGGGCCAGAATGCCCTTTATAGTAACCTTGTGAGGAAAGAAGCCTTGCAGGGGTTACTCTCAAACTCTTCATGGGGCAGGGAGGCTTTTAAGACTGTATACTACTTGGTCCTTGGGAGCTAATTATTTTTCAGAAAGAGATTTTGGAAAGGTCAAAGGTGGGCTTGGAAATGCTCACTCAACAGGCCCTGCCTCTGACTGATGTGGGCTGTGAATGGTTCTGCTCAGCTTTGGTAGAAGGGCATCCTCAGCACCATCTCTCTGTGTTAAAGGGGTTCATAGGCAGCCCCCAAACAAGCAGAAGTACCTGGGAAGTTTTTGTTACCATCGTGCCTATTCTCATGGTGTTGGGAGGGCTTTTCAAACTGTAGGGTGTGGCCCATTCAAACTGCAGGAAGTGAAATAGCTTAGTAGGTTGTGACTAGCATTTTTTAAAACTGACAGGTAATAATTGTATATATTTATGGAGTACAGTGTGATGTTTCAACATGTGTATATACATCATGGAATGATTAAATTGAACTAAGTAATATATCCATTATCTCACTTCATTTAAAATCAGCTCCCTTAGCAATTGTGAAGTATGCATTTCATAATTATTCATTGTAGTCACCATGCTGTGCAGTTGATTGCAAAACCTATTCCTTCTAACTGAAACTTTGTGTCCTTGACCAACATTCCCCAACCCACCCCTCCCAGATCCTCCCACCCGGCTGCCAGGCTCTAGTGCCACCATTACACTCTCTTTCACATCAAAATTAGATCAGTTGTGTTTGTCTTTCTGTGCTTGGTTTATTTCTCTTAACATAATGTCCTCGAGGGACTAGGTTTTGTTTTGTTTTGTTTTTTAATGAAATAGAGTAAAAGAAAATATCAGGATGTATTGTGAGTGAGTAGGGCAAGTATTGTTTAGTGAAAACTGTTTTTCAAATATACACACAAATGTTTTTATCAGTGGGGTAAAATATAAGAATGTTTCTTACTGTGTTTGAAATTTGAAACCTACTCTGGTAAAAGATTTATTAGTTTTCAGCAGAAACTTTTAAAAGTGTCCCATTGATTCTGAAATTCAGCCAGCTGCTGCACTTGGCCTCCCTTAATTACTGGGAAAGAGTCTGAGAAATGTAGTTTTTAGGATTCCCTATTGAATTTCCAGACTTCTGTTGTCTGTATGAAGAAATTTTTTTTCTTCTGGAATTCCTTTCAGTAAGCTAATAGAAGACCTATATTGTGAAATTTTAATTACCATCATTGTCATTATTGTTGATTAATATTAAAACTGCTAGCAGGGCTCGGTGGCTCAGCCTGTAATCCCACGCCTCTGGGAGGCTGAGGTGAGTGGATTGCCTGAGCCCGCGGGTTCGAGACCCGCCTGGGCAGGTGAGACCTCATCTCTACAATAAAATCAAAAAATTAGCCGGGCGTGGTAGCGCGCACCTGTAATTCCAGCTACTCGGAAGGCTGAGGCGGAAGGATCGCCGGAGCCCAGCAGGTCGAGGCTGTGGTGGCCGGGAGCGGCCACTGCACTCCAGTCTAGGCGACAGAGTGAGACTCCAACTCAAAAAAAAAAAAAAAAATTAAAACTGCTTTTTGTTACATTAATTAAAGAATTTCTTTTTTCAGGTTTCCTTGCTGCAGAATGAAAGTGTAGAGAAAAATAAGAGCATACAAAGTTTGCACAATCAGATATGTAGCTTCGAAATTGAAATTGAGAGACAAAAGGAAATGCTTCGAAATAATGAATCCAAGATACTTCATTTACAGGTAAGAAGCTTAGGACTGTGGCTGGACCAGTAGGGCACTCGTCATGTCTCCTTTGGGCTTTCCTAGTGAACTGCCATAGCTGAAGCCCTGACCTTGGCAAGAAGAGAGGCCACTGGGTTCCCACAGGGCCCCTGCCTGGGAGACTCAGGGCAGCTGTTCCCTCACAACCTCTTTCACCTCTTTCCATGCCTCTGGTCCACTATTGGAGAAGACTTATGGCCTGTATTTTTTAAATGAGCTGTTTTTGTGATTATTTAAGATTTTGTGTCGTTCACGAGTAGTTGTGTGCGAAGTTTCACTTCCTAAAGTGAAGTGAAGCCCGACCACTCTGCTCTGAGCTTCCTGGTGATGCATGCTCACCCTGCTGGATGTCACCATAGAGGTCCACGCAGTCTTCCAAAACAACAAGCCAGCACACCTTTGCTACTTGGAGTGAAGGTGATTCTGAAAATGGGCCCATGAAACTGCTGCTGAGGCCGGGCTCGGTGGCTCAGTCTGTAATCCCAGCACTTTGGGAGGATGAGGCGAGTGGATTGTCTGAGCCTGCGGGTTTGACACCCACCTGGGCAACTTGATGAGACCTCGCCTCTACAATAAATCAAAAAAAATTAGCCGGGCTTGGTGGCATGTGCCTGTAGTTCCGGCTACTTGGAAAGGTGAGGTGGAAGGATCACCGGAGCCCAGCGGGTCGAGGCTGTGGTGGCCGGGAGCGTGCCACTGCACTCCAGCCTGGGCGACAGAGTGGGACTCCGACTCAAAAAATTAAAAAAATTTAAAAAAAGAAAATGCTGCTGTTTGTCAGCATGGATCTCTGTCAGGTCCTGTCTGGAGATTGTCTCACAGGTGCCATCTGCACGTCAACCTGCTTGTCGTGTGTGTTTGTTATAGTGATCCCATGTGTGTCCTACACCATGCAGGAGCCACTCTGTGTCACTGGCATGATTTTTCAGTGCTTGCACTTAGGTGTGGCTCCCTGTGTTGTCTGGAAGAGAACCTGTTTCTATTGGTGCAGAGTCATGGCATCTTTGAGAATGCCTTTTCTCCCATTTTTGACACTGAAGATTAATCATGGTGCTTTGAATTTCAGAGGGATTTATTAAATTAATTTCATTTGTATTGCACTTATCCAAAGAAAAAGGAAAAAAACACAGTGACACATTAGATTGTATTAGAAAAGATACAAGTTCTTAGTACTGAATCAAGCCACAAAAAGGTCAAAGTCACATAAAATACCAACAAGCCTGCTGGAATCCCTTGGTGTTTTGCTGAGGGCATCCCAGTATGTTGGTCCAACTGTCCACCCCTGTGGGCCACCCTCCCTCGCCTGCATTTCTGGCTACTCATAGTGTGGCTGCTGGATCTAACCTGGGACTCAGAGAAGTGAGGGAAGGACCAAGGGCATTAACATCATACTAGGAAAATCACCCCTAAAAATGTCCACAGCAGAAGAAAGGGTGAATACAAAGTGGGTTCAAGTATAACAAAAAAGGAGACTGTACACAGTGAAATACAGATGCCCTGCCCAGACCTCAGACTTCCTGTACATTTGTCTCTTTCTCCATTTCCTCCTCTCCCAGCCAGACGAGTGTCGTCGACTTTGCTTCTTTGGTAGAGTTTAATCACTCTCCCGTGTGTTTTCTATTTTAAAGCATCTGTAATTGCCTAAACCAGTGAGGTGTAATTCAGAAAGAAAGGGGAAACCAAGTTGCTGAGCTGAGAGGTGAGGACTGAGTGGTACAGGAATCGTCAGGTCCCTTCTTTCCAGAACGAAAAGCTCCGTAGAGAAGAGGTTGTGTTTAAAGACTGGGACGCAGAGCAGGCAGGGTGCTGGCCATATCCTAGAGTGCAAGGACAGGGACTTCTTAGAAGGCAGGATGCTCCCGACAGTGTTTCCCCCTTAATGGCAGCGATCTGCATCGAAGGTTCTCCAACGTGTGGTCACGAAAGGTGAAGTTCTGTTTTCCCTTTGGATCACTGCGGGGTAGGCGTTCTTTGGCAAGGAGAGGTTCTGGAGTATCTGTTTTAGGACGTGCGGGTTGAAGCCTCCAGATGCCGGGAGGACCTAGCCGCGCGAGCCATGCTCGGCCATGCCGCGTCCTCCCTGCATCCCCACGCCTTCCTTCGCCTTCTGTAGCCAGAGTCCTGCCAGCCATGCTCCTCAGAATTTATTTCTCCCCTGAGAGCCCTTCGAGTCACCCTAGGAGGCTTTACCTTCAGCTCTTTACTGTGGCCCAGAAAACCCTGTGACTGGCCCCCAGTCAACTTCTCAGCCTTGCCCCACCCTCCACAGCGAAGCGGACCGTCTCTCTTTCCTTGAGAGGCTCCACGCTTCTGCACGGATGTCTGTGCCCTTTCCCGCACCATCCCTCCCTGGCCATCTCCAGCCCTTCTGCGGACACCTCAAGTATCAGTGTGAATGCCACCTCCTCCAGGAAGCTTGCCTGAGCCCACCGCCGCCTGCAGAGCTCCCCCAGTCCTGTGTAGGGACTCCCCAGTGGTGACAATATGTGTCACTCAGGGTCACCTCCTTCCTTGTCTGGCTATCTGGTGATGGTGGGCAGTAGGCTGTGGCTGCCTGAGGGCCGGGCCGTGGCGCATGAGATGCAGACAGTCGGTGTCCAGGGAGTGGGTTCAAGAGTGGTGGCCCAGGAGGGGTTGTTTCTTAACATTTTACTTCTTCAAGGTCTTGTTTTTCTTAATCAAAAAGACAGCTCAGGTGTGAGCTGGACTCGGGTCCCCGGTGTCCAGGGGCCTGGATGAGGTGGTGATTCTCACCGTCGGGGCTGGGTCAAAAGCGTATGGCACTCCATGCACACTGCCCCAGTTCTGGTTCCAGAGACCACTGGGCTTCTCACTGGACAGGTCTTGAAGCTCTGGCGGCCTGAGGGTGAGAAATGACTGCAAGCAATGTGACTACAGCCAGCCGGGCATGCAAGAGGTAGCCACGCCCTGATGGCAGGCCTCGTGGTGCTCTGAATTCTTCTTTCTAATACAATTCCACACCTGCATTTAAGATAATTTTTTTTTTTTTTCCTTTTTTTTTTGAGTTGGAGTCTCACTCTGTCACCCAGACTGGAGTGCAGTGGCTGCTCCCAACCACCACAGTCTCGACCTGCTGGGCTCAGGCAATCCTTCCGCCTCAGCCTTCCAAGTAGCTGGAACTACAGGCACACGCTACCACACCCAGCTAATTTTTGATTTATTGTAGAGATGAGGTCTCACCAAGTTGCCCAGGCGGGTCTCGAACCCGCAGGCTCAGGCAATCCGCTCACTGCAGCCTCCCAAAGCGTGGGATTACAGGCTGAGCCACCAAGCCTGGCTAGGTGTATTTTTATAGAACTGAGCAACTCAAGAATGAAATCACGTTTGCTACATTTCACAGAGAACGCTTGATTTAGATCTCCATTCTGCTTTGAAATGGTGCCATTTATACAAATGAAAGGCCTGTTTTAAAAATAGCGCGTTCCCTTGCTATGTGGAAACTCCTCTTATTCTACCAAGCTTCATCTGTGCCCGTGGTGTGTGCGTGCGCGCTCCCGACTCGGTGGCTCCTGCTGTGCTGGAAGCCTCCCTGGAGATCCCACAGTTGAGGCACGGCCTTGTGTGGCGCCATGAGCCTTCCTGCCACCGTCTTGTGGGAGGACTCGGTTTCATCTCTTCCTCTACCTAGGGCACAAGGCTTAGAGTGGCTCATGGCTTGTCCCAGGTCATCCTATGACTTGGGCCACCCCTGGGTCGACCAAGTTACAAAGAGGCATCTCTAGACCAGTGTGGGCGAAGAGCTCATCCCCCGGTCTTCTCTCCTGAGTTGGCTCAGTCTGTAGCATCAGGAGGTGGCGTTCGTGAGAGGACTCTGATGCCCTTCATGGACACATCATGGTGTTGGATGTCATTCATGTCCATAGTCCTCCAGAAAACAGACTTTGTGGGCTAATTAAACTATTCCTCTGGCCACTTGTGCTTGCTTAATATAAAGGGACGGCAGTGTGGAAAGAGGTGTTCTTTAGAGAACTCATCCTCACTTTTGAAAGTTAGCTAAGATCAGGTTTCTTGGAAAGAACAGGAAGCATAACACTGCTTTTACCACCTAAAAAGCAACCCTGGTCTGCCACGTTTGCTCCTTCGTGGTAGTAACCGCCAGCAAAGGTGCTGAAAACTAGATGTTTAAAAATAAACTTCCAAAAGGAGAAGTGAGTTCAGCGGGCCTCCACCCCTCCCACCCCACACTCCCAGCAATGCTGTGGCCTGCAGTTTCTGAAGCAGCATGGTCATTCCCCGACTGCTTGAATGCTGAACTCTCCAGCCATCACAAGCTTTATTTCAAATGCATGTTCTTTTTAGAAATGAAAGCCCTTCAGGTCCCTGGCTTCATCTGACAGGTAGACACTCCAGTCCTTTAAACAGACTGGGCCACCATAGCTAGACACAATTCTCATTCCTCTAGGTAGTCAGAAATGTAAGTGATCTGTGTGTTTCTGGGGGAAAAAAAGGCTTTCTGAATTATTTAAATGCAGATGGTGCAAAGCCAGGCCTGGCCGTTGGCAGCCACGTGCATGTCTTCAGCAGTATTTCTGTGCCCTTGCCTCACAGACACTGGCAACCAGGCGTGGAGTGGGTGGAAGGGAGCCCTGACCCTGGAGGCATCGGCCCCCAGGTTTTGCCCAGGGCCTGAGGACTGTCACCAGCCCAGTTCAGAGCCAGCCAGACCTCTGGGGCTGTGGGAGGACCCTGGTGTCACTCTGGGGCAATCTCTGTGGCTACAGAGACGGGGCCACGCTTGCGCCCTGACCAGGCAGCAGGATAGGAAGCTCTCAGATGCTCAGAGGGAAGACAAGCCCACATGTGCAGGAACCTCAGATGCTATGACAGCAATGCAGGGCCACCTGCCCTCTGGAGCCTGCACTTGGGTGAGAGCTCTCGGCCTTGGTCCGCTCCTCTGGAAAGCGTAGAGGACATTAGAGGAGATGTCCATGGGAGCCTGGGAAGCCTGCAAGGGTACTACCAGGCTGGCAGGAGAGCTGGGAAAGGACACGGGAGTGTCCATGCAAGGTCAGATGGGGGTGACTGCAGGAGAGCTGGTGGGATGGACTGGCACCTGAATACAGGTGCATGAGAAGCTAGCAGACGACACCAGGGCTGCCCTGAAGTGGAGAGGGCCAGGCAGGAACTGTCTGCAGCAGAAGGAAGAGCCGCTGTGGCCCCAAGTGCACGTCTGAGAGATTTCCTCGCCTCCTTTTCCTTGGCAAAGCGAGCTGGATGTGATAGAACACAGTCCTGCTGTTTTTTGTAAGAACATATCTTTTGCCTGGCTTCACGTCGCCGCATGTGCTTCCTGCAGCGTACAAGCTCTTGTCCCTGGGGCGTACCCCGGAGGGCCGAGTCAGAGCCCGAGCTGGAGCCAGAGCTGCCCTCGGGCAGGCTCACGCATGGGCCTCTGTGGCCAGGCGCTCTGCTCCCAGCCATCCTGTATCTGGTGGAGGCAGTGCAGTGTTCTCAGAGTCCTAACTGGGTTTGCTTTTTTGACACCTTTGGTTTGGAAGCGAGTAATAGACAGCCAAGCCGAGAAACTGAAAGAGCTCGACAAAGAGATCCGTCCCTTCCGGCAAAACTGGGAGGAGGCAGACAGCATGAAGAGCAGTGTGGAGTCCCTTCAGAACCGTGTGACCGAGCTGGAAAGCGTGGACAAAAGTGCTGGGCAGGTGGCTCGGAACACAGGTGAGGGGGGCAGGAGCACGACAGGGCGGGGGCCGGGGCTGGGGCACGGGTCCTGGGCTCTGGGTGCCTGTAGTGGCGCAGGTCTGTGGGACAAGTGCCACATCAGGCACGTCCTGCCTCAGAGCACAGCTCTCTCCAGGTGCAGATAATGTGTGTGCACAGGTGTGAGTTTCCTCAGTAGAGACAAACTTTCCTGCTGAGACTTTTCCCTCCGTGTGCAGCCCTGCATGGTGGAGAGAATGGGAGCAGGTGCTGCTGCAGGAAGCTGCAGACCCTTCCCCGGAGAGGCAGGGCAGGGGTTGTGGGGGTGGGACACACAGGACAGGCTGAGTGAGACAGGTGCAGGTGGAGCCAAAGACCTGCTAGTAGGGCTTTGGGACAGGAGCTGGCAGCCCAGGGGACAGAAGCGCCAGCTTGCTCTGCCTGTACGTCTCTGGCATCCAGAAGCAGGTGTGGGCCTTTGGCTCTGGGGACTGAAGGGCATTGTGAGTATTTGCATGGAAAGGATTAATGGTGGAAAGGAACAAGGATTATTGTGGTCTGTGTGGGGTTGGATTAAGCAGGCAGAGGACTCAGACTCGAGTCGAGGGGAGCAGCTTAACCTCTGAGAGTGCAGAGGACTCCACAGGCGCCGAGGCTGGAGGGCAGGGAACTTGAGGAGGAAGGCTGCTGCATCCTCCCAACTGGGCAGGCTTCCCATGAGGCCATGGGAGTGGGACCACTCTGTCATCGACCCTGCAGTGAAGGATCCTGTGACATGCAGGCCAGGGCCACCCACCCTGGGCATCCCATCCCAGCAGGCTGTGGCCTGACGATCTGTCCGTCCAGACGGTGCTGGGAACGTGGGTGCTGGGGTCGAGGCAGTGCTGGAGCCTGGCCTTTCCGTGAGAGCTGGGATCTTGACCCTCTCGCCCCAGAGCCCTGGTGATTTTTATATTGTTCATTTTGAATGCTGGCGTGAGCCGGGCGCAGTGGTGCATGCCTATAGTACCAGCAATACAGGAGGCAGGATTGCTCGAGCCCAGGAGCTCAAAGCCAACCTGGGCAACATAGCAGGAACTCACCTCTTTACAAAAATGCTGGTGTGGCTTTGTCTTTCCAAACGTTCTGATGTCCACATGTTTTGTTCGCCAAATCTGTCCTCGTCTGCGGCAGGCCTGCTGGAGTCCCAGCTGAGCCGGCACGACCAGATGCTGAGTGTGCACGACATCCGCCTGGCCGACATGGACCTGCGCTTCCAGGTCCTCGAGACCGCCAGCTACAACGGCGTGCTGATCTGGAAGATCCGTGACTACAAGCGGCGGAAGCAGGAGGCCGTCATGGGGAAGACCTTGTCTCTCTACAGCCAGCCCTTCTACACCGGTTACTTCGGCTACAAGATGTGTGCCAGGGTCTACCTGAATGGGGACGGGATGGGGAAGGGGACGCACTTGTCGCTCTTTTTTGTCATTATGCGTGGAGAATACGATGCTTTGCTTCCTTGGCCGTTTAAGCAGAAAGTGACGCTGATGCTGATGGATCAGGGTTCCTCTCGACGCCACTTGGGAGACGCGTTCAAGCCCGACCCCAACAGCAGCAGCTTCAAGAAGCCCACCGGGGAGATGAACATCGCCTCTGGCTGCCCAGTCTTTGTGGCTCAAACTGTTCTAGAAAACGGGACATATATTAAAGATGATACAATTTTTATTAAAGTCATAGTGGATACTTCGGATCTGCCGGATCCCTGACGAGTAACTGGGGAGGTGGATTTGGCAGAAGGTAACTCCTCTGGGGGGTTTGAACCGGTCTGTCTTCACTGAGGTCCTCGCTCAGAAAAGGACCTTGTGGAACGGAGGAAGCTGCAGAAGGCGGAGGCGGCTGGCGGGCGGAGCCACACGCAAACACACCTGACATGTTTTCTAATAGACTAGCAACACTCCCTCTGCAGAATGATTTATCCCTCGATGAGATAAATATTGCTGTCAGAGAAGGTTTTCATTTTCATTTTTAAAGATCTAGTTAATTAAGGTGGAAAACATATATGCTAAACAAAAGAAACATGATTTTTCTTCCTTAAACTTGAACACCAAAAACAAGAAAACACACCCACATGGGGGGATAGCTGGACATGTCAGCATGTTAAGTAAAAGGAAAATTTATGAAATAATAATGCAGTTCTGATATATTCATTCTAACATTCAAGAGTGCAATCTTGTTTCAAATATAGTATACTGTCTATTTTTAAGGCCTCACCTGGTCTCTGTTTTAATAATTTGTTTGTCAGAAGACCGTGAAGTACATCTAGGTCTTTTTTTGAAAGTCTCTAAATTCAGAATCATTTTTTAATTTAAAGTTCTATAAATAATTGTTATTGCAAATATTTTATTTTAAAACGTTGATAGACTGATATTTCTTGGAAGAAAATGTAAAATATCAAACACTGGTTATCACTTGTGATAGGAAAGAGAATATCCAACCTGTTGTTATTTCTCGTTAGAAATGTAAACCTTCAATATCTGTCGTAGTTAATGACACTACTTCAAAATTACTATGAAAGGAACATTGCTCATGGATGCTGTGCATCATTTTCAGATTTATAATTGTTTTCACCCTAAAATAGGGCATTAGTTGAACTTTGGAGTTCTAAGCAAAATCCTCTAGGTTTTTAAAATTCTGCCCCATGTGTTCAGACAAGCTCTCTCTCGCTGACAACACGACCTTCGGTCTCCGGTGTCCAGTGTCCAGGGGTGGGCAGGTGACCGTGCAAAGGAGGCCCCAGCAGGTGTGTTTCTTCATTCTGTCATCTTGCTGCATTCTGTTACTGATCTCTGAAAGCAACATCTTTGCATAAAGATGGTGGCATACGGTACATGTGCCTTAGATGTGACATGCTGCTTCTCGACCCTGGGTTTGCATTCAGCATAATTCTAGAAAGTGCTAGTTTAACCAGACTTTTCTCTCCGCCACTAGATCTTTGTCTCTGCAAGGGCCCTCAGACAACTCCGAACCTGCTGAGGGGAAGCCAGGCTCCACCATCGGTTCCGGAGCCTGCACTGCTTAAGTATCACAGATTCCAAATCTCTAGGCCCCACAGGTGAGCCGCCTGGCCCAAGTACGTCTTGGTCCCACCCTGGGGGAGGCAGGTGTGGAACCGACACCGGGCCTCTGCGTGTCCCCACCTGGGCTGTGGGCGCCTTCGCAGCCCGAAGCAGAACCTCTGAGCATTCCAGAGACTGCTGCTCTGGGGCCCTGCCAGGCTGACCGACAGGCCCTCCTGAACCACCACCCGGCGAGAAGGGTGGCCCGGGGCCAGCGTCCCAGCCTGCGCCTGCCCGGACGGCTTTCTCTCAACTCACTGTTTACTGTCTCTCAATGGTCCAACTGTGATGAGAAGCCTGGAGCCCTGGCCCCTGTGCCCCTTTTGCTATGCACCACGCTTCATGGTGCTCTTACCACTGATGGGTGCTACACGTGACGGGTGCTTCTTAGGCAAAACCAGTGTGTGCAAGCCACCACATCTGTGCCACTCGTCCACCAGGCGCGCCCACGATCGGCCGGCTGGGCTGCGCACTTCAGACTGCCTGCTCTGGGCTCCCCCCATGGCTGCGCGGGGACAGCTTGGTTGGTGCCCGGTGGCCCACCTGTCTCTGGTGCTGCCATCTGCCCTGGGTGTGCCTTTGCCCCAGTGCCTGCTGGAAGTGCCCTCCTGTCGCACACCCACCCCCTGTGCTCCCGTGAGTGACTCGCTGGTTCCAAGCACCTGCCGTGCCCGTTCGTGGTACAACGTTCAGCTGTTCATCTGCCTTTCCTTTCGCCTCTCCTGGGATCGCTTAGAGGACACATCAGTGTCACTGGTTCCGCCCCTGTGAGGAGTCGTGTGTCCCTGCTCAAAAAGGAAGGACTTCCTGCAGAGGCTGCGGAAACCACTGTTCCCTCAAAGGTGTCCCCAGCCTCCTCCAGGCCTGTCCCCTGTTCTGCCCTGGAGGATTACCTGGCAGTCCCTGCCTGGCCTCAGGTGGCTTTCCTGAGACCGGGGATTGATGGGAGGGATATCTCTGCGACTTCTTTCCCCTTCATAAAGAGTATGTACAGTACTAAACAAATTTAGGATAAGCAACACCTTGATCTGGTTAAAAAAAATTCTTCTGGTTTAAACTTTGGTCTGGGCGTGACCCCTGGGAACACCATCGCATGTTGCCAGGACATCTCCAATATCCCTTCCTAGGCAGATGCCCCTGGCGGGACCTGGTGGGGCCTCCTGGCCTCCCGTCCAAAGGTCCACGATGTGACTGGACAGCGGGCACTGTCCTTGAGGGCACAGCATGGCCCGTGTCATAGTTTGTCCTCGTGTGGTTGGTTGTGTTGGGCTCTGTTCTGGGCACATCTTCCTCTTGTCTACATAGGACGTGAGGGGAGCGGCCCCACACAGTGTGCCAGGCTATCCCAGCAGCGGACGTGCCTCACTCTGCTGCAGGACTCCTCGCTGCCCTCGTTTGGTGCTCACTGCCCAGGCCAGCCTGGGCCGTGCCCCTCGTGGCTGAGGCCCCGCTGCCTGTGAGGCGGCGGTTGGCCTCCCCACTTCACGGCCCGACAACAGGAGTGAGGGGTGGGTGTGTGTGATGTGTACTCAGTATGCGCGTCCTGCTTGCCAGAAGTGACACAATTCTGGCGGGACAGAACTGTTCCAGTACCTTAGAGAAACTGACACTGGGTCCTTTGTGCATGAATTACCCGATCTGCTTCCCAGTCACCATGGAACGGAACCAAAAACAACCTCCTGTTTCTACTTGCCTTGAGCAGTTTCTCTCGAGCACTGTGGCTCTGGCAGCCCGTGCAGCTTGGGTGTGCTGGGCTGCCAGGTGGAGGTGGCTCCAGAGGCTGCAGCTGGCCTGGGCCAGGCTCACGGGAGGAGCACCATCCTGCCACAGCTCCTCTGGTGACCGTGCCGAGCCACACACGAGCTGGAAGTCGGCGTGTGTGTGCCAGTGTGGGCGCCTCTTTGGCAAGGCTGGGTGGGTCAGTGAGAGGTGAGGAAGCAGGCACCCGGCTGGGTCTCACTTGGCTCTCTGAGCCTGGACAGACCCAGCCGTGCGCAGGCTGGCGCGAGCCTGAGAGGCCTTTCGGAGAGGCTGGGCCTCTCGGATTCCCAGGGCTGGAGGAATGTGCAGAATGAAATCTTGTGGATTGTTCTGAGACCTGTCAGGCGAGGAGGTGGTGCTGTTCCCCAGAGGGAAGTCTCGCTGGAGGCCCGGGGAAGGCCTGGACTTGCGGACGTGTTCGCCCCGCAGGCGGCCCATGGCGCAGCCCTGACCTATGACTCCTTGTGCCGAAGGACGGCCATGTGTCTGTCCCTTTGATGCCAAAACAGCGGAGCGGCGGGGAAGCTCTCTGCTTAAGCAGCTGCTCCCTGTCTCCCTCTCGGCCCCATCCCGTGACTTCCTTGGCCTGCGACACCAGGGAGCCATGCTGTGATGCGCCGTGGCCCCCAGCCCCTGAGTGGCTTCCTCCACCAGGCCTGCAGCCCCCATCCCCCAGGATTCCCACTGAATCGGCCCTGGGGCAGATGGCCTCCCCTTGACCGCACGTGGTCCACCTCAGGGAGGAGGGTGGTGTCCGGTGCAGGCCCACGGGGACGGCCAGCCGCATTCCCACATCGCCTCAGTCTGCTCCAGGGGTTCCTTTGCACAGAGGTGTCTGGTGGCGTCACCGTGGTGGGCCCGGTGTCCCAAAGCCAGGGGGGAACCTCTGGCAAAGGAAAGGGGGTCTGGATGGACCCTTAAGCAACAGCCACATCCTGGGGTGGCTCGTTCTCATCAGCCCTGGAGGAGCCTGGGAGTGCACTGGTCCCAGTAGCCAGGCCAGCACCTTCTTCCTCCCTCTTCGCGTGGAGGACTGGCGTGAGGACTGTCACCCTGTGCCCGGCCACAGACCCTTCTGACCCCAGCAGGGTGGCAGTGCCACGGGTCGCCTCGGGGGTTGATCGGGCGCATGGACTCCCCAGGCCCTCCTGCCCGTCCCTAGCCTGCTGCACACGCCCTCTGCTTGGAACAGCTAACGGGAGAGGGCTCGGGCAGAGGTGTAAGATACTGTTTTCTTACTTTTAGTCCAGATCTTTCCTTAGTAGGCTGCAGGAGAGCTAGGGAGACTTCTGGGAGCTGCTTCGCTTTTGCTTGTGAGATGAATGAGGGTCTGCCACCCAAAGCCACTTCTCAGCCCAAGACCATGATTCTGTCTTCCGTTTGCAATTCTCAATAGCTCTGTTTTCTCCAAAGCAGTTGTGCCCACCAGGGCCTGGGGCGGGTGCAGTCAGTGTCGGCCCGGTCATCAGTGCTGTCTTGTCCTGGCTGGTGCTGATTGTCACGGGCACTGTGGCATCAGGGAGCCGGGCCAGCGGGCGGGAGGTGAGGCTGGCAGCTCAGCAAAGGCCGGAGACACCCTGGGATGTTCCCACCAGCCTCAGGTGTGCCCTGGACGTGGTGGTGCGCGGCTGGGCCTGGGAGCGAGCAGAGCTTGCACCTTCATTCTGCTGCTGCGCTGTGTCTCGCGTCTGTCTCGTGAACTCTCGCCATGAAAAGAGACTCAAGTCCAGGACCCCTGTCCCACTCCTGGAATTAGTGGTGATTGGTTTTTATAACTTAGTCCCCTCAGACAAGTAAGATAACCTTCAACTGCAAACTAGATGACTTAATTGGAAAACACAAAGGCCGGCATTCTTCCCAAGGATTTCTGTAAGAAATGTCTGTAGAGGACGACTGGGAAGGAGTGTGACTCGCTGTAGACAGTTGCACCCCATCTGTAGACTGCGTTCTCTCTGATGGCACACCTCTGCGTTCAGTTGTTACCCCAAAACAAAGACCAAAGAAGGCCAATCTCTCATCTGACTCTCTTTTTAATCTGCCTGTGTTAAAAATCGCATCTGTGGTAGCTGCTCACTGCGAGGCCCCATCTTGACAGTCCAAGTGATTGTGACCAGTGACTCTCGTCCTGTGTTTTTCTGCTCTTCTGAGAAAAAACAATAAGACTATAAGTTATTGCTCAGCAATAATCACGTTGTTAACTTGAGTTAGCAACACGTCTGATTTTTCTGATAGCATTATTCGGTTTTATATTTTTGTTTACTGTATATTATGTGTGGTTTTATTTGGTATTTATTTGTGTTTTGAGGTCTTGCAATGTTTTGTGTTTCTGATGCTAACAACTAAAGTTTGTAAGACTGTAGAATGCGAAACTTTGAAATGCTTAACTGTCTTATTAGAGGAAAATAAACCTGATTACGGAGTCTTAGTTTTTTACCACCCTGTCTCTCACAGGCCGGGCTTCCGGGAGGGGCCCTCCTGGGAGTCCCCTGGGTTGCTGGGCCCGGGACGGCTGCCTGGGCCACAGCTGTGTGGCCACAAGGCCCAGACTTGGTCTGCTGTCACCATCTCAACATTCTTGGTGATTCTGAGCGAGCAGCCTGATCCCTATACTGGGCCCAGCGGGGACCATGTGGTCCTGCCTGCAGCCTTGGCCTTGGCCTGCCTCCGGGCGCTGGCTCTGACCTGGAGGGAGTCCCGGGCCAAGCTCCCAAGTCTGTGGCTTGACCTAGAGCAGGCAAGAGGACCCTGCATCCAGTGTAGCAGGACGGGCCATGCTGGGCCCGCAGACCTGGGATCAGTCTCAGCCCCACCACTTTGTGGGACTCTGGGCCCTTTGAGCCTCAGCCGCCTCCTCTGTCAAATAGAAGTCCGGCACCTGCTTCCTTCCTGAAACCAGGTGGTTACTCATAAGTACACTGGTGTGGACCTGCAGGCTGCGGGTTCCGGGCATGTCCTCTAAGCAGCTGCTCGCGGCAGGGTGTCCGAGGGTCTGGGGCCAACACCATCATCATGGCCGGCCTTCCCTTTCTCTGGAAAGTCCTTGGGGTCAGGCCTGGGAGCAGGAAGCCCTGCATCTCCCCGGAGGCCCTCAGATGATCTGATGAGGGAACCCACACAGCCCTCACCACCGCCCCGCCCCTCAGGGTCCTCTGCAGACACTACCGCCCCCTGCTCCAGGGACTCGGCATCATGCCCCCACCCGGATGTGCAGACTTCAAGGGACCCGAGGGACTGAGCCCAACCCGCAGGTTACCCAGGCTCTCACCTGCCTCTGTCCTGGCGGGGGCTGGCCCGGCTCTGCAGAGAGTTCGGACCTAGGGAGCTGGTGGTCGGGCCCCGGGGGTGTGGAGGTCACGTCCCTCGCTCCGGGGGTCAAGACGGACCACTCTGTTCTGACCCAATGAGTGAAATGCAACCCCACGAGCTGTCACAAAGCGGGGCGAGTCTCGCAGAGGGTTCCCAGCCCCTGCCCGCCCGGGCTGCCCGGTGGCACTGTCCACAAGCCACAGGAGCCCTGGACGCGAACGCCAGCCAGGGCCAAACCGGGCAGAGTCTGGATGGACAAGAGCTGTGCTCGGCGAGAGGGACTGTGTTTCAGTAAGGAGGCCTGGAGGGGAGGCCAGGGCTGGGCAGGGTTTCGGGCAGTGCCCCGAGCCAACCTGGCCCCACCGGGCCTGTGCGACCTCGCCTGCACCCACGTGGGGACCTGCTCCGAGCTTTGCAAGATGCCCTGGGGTCACACAGTGGGAGGGACCTGGGGCTTGTGAAGTCTGGGGCGTCTCCAACCACTGACAGGTATGCGCGGGGTGTGGGGGCCACACAGTGGCGTGGCCTGGCTCCAGAAGGTTCCGCCCCATCTCTCCAGAAGCTTGAGGCTCCGTCATGGGGTGGCTGGGGCAGGACCGTGGGCCCCGTCCCACCACGGGCGGCCCCTTGGCTGGTGTGGCACGGTTTTGCCCGCGTGCCAGGGAAACCCCTCACCTGCTGGGCTCAGATTCAGCCCCTCTCTGTGGCCCAGTCACCGGCCACGCCCATCTCGCCGGGACCTTACCCAAGGAGGGATGGCGAGTGTTGGCGAGCCCCAAGCCGGTGTCCCTGACCTCGGTGGCTCCTCTTGCCCCAGAGACCTGGGAACCTGGACTCCCATCGGGGCAAAGGAGAGGACAGGTGACAAATTAACCTGCCCGTCTGGCAGGGGAGGCAGAGGCAGGACAGCAGCTGACCCTGGCCCAGGCCTGGCACGTCCGCCCTGTCTTGAGCTGGGGTTTCAGGCTGCCTGCTCGGGTGCAGCTCCCAGGTCGGGGTCCAGCTCCCCTCTCCTCCCCAGGCTGGGGCAGAGGCCAGAAGGGGTACAGCCCTTGTGCCCACCACCCCGCTTTGCAGGTGAAGGAACCAAACAGGCTGACTGTGCAACCTCACCCCTCATCGGAATCTAGGCTGGCCCAGGACCGGTCTCCCCACTGCTGGACACCACCAGGGAGGCCCCCAAGCCTGCTCCAGCTGGGCCAGCCCCATCCAAGCTGGGTGGAGCCCCCTGTTCCCACCCTCCTGGCGTCTCCCACCCCCCTCCTGTCCTCCCCTGCCTGCTGGCTTCTGGCCTTTCTTGAAGCTGCCTCGTCCAGGTGGAGTTGTTCCTTCTACCGATTCCCAGGCCCGTCCCTCTCCCTGACCCAGCAAGGCTGTCATTCCCTCCCCACACCTCGGGAGGGCTGTGAGCTGGGATTGCCATGACTGGTGCAGAGTTGGAAACAGGAATGAGAGCCCCCTGCTCAAGAACGCTGAGACCCTACTGCAGTGGCCTGGTCAAGGAGGTGATGAGTCCAGCTCTTCTGGACCTCCGTCCCTGTGTCGTGGAGAAGGCTATGCACACGGTAACCAGCACAGGAGGGCAGCTGAGCCGAAAGAAACATGGAGACACAGAAGAGAGGAACGCCCCGCCCCTGGATCCAGCCTTACCTGAAGCAGCGAGGCCATTGGGAAACTCTCTTTGGGACTTTGGACTTCTCCCTCCCTCTTCCTGCTGAGGTCTAGGCCACTTTGCCAGCCATGCTCACATGTGGCCACATGTTTCTAGTTGGGGCTACCATGGAGGATGGAGATTTCTGTGAGCCCAGCAGGGGCCAAGGCCTTGCAAGCAAGCTCCAGGACCCCAGAGCCGCCTTCCGGTCCCAGGCTGGGCAGGCGCCCCCGGCGAAGACGATCCCACAGGCTGGCGGATGGCGGCGCTGGTGCTCGCTTCGCTCGGCCCGTCGCCGAGGTCGCGGCCGCAAGAGGCAGAGCGACCCCCAGCGGCGAGCTCCTTCCTCCCCGGAGGAAATAGCTTGGGCGCCGCAGACGCCCCCGGCAAAGAAGAGCCCACCGTGAGGCCTGCAGGTGAGGGCAGAGGTGCAGAAAAGGGCAGGGCAGCCTGGAGGGCAGAAGGCCTCGGAATCCCCAAGGCTGGGCAGTTTCCCGTCCCCCCTCGGGGCTCCGTCTACACACCCACCCGCACCTCGGACCCTCCGTCCACCCTTCACCCTCCTGCCACCTGAACCCGGTGGGACCTGCCCACCTCCCCGCCCTCCCCACCAGCCACCACCGGTGCCCCTCCCATCACCAGGCATGCCGCCCTTCCATCTGCTTGGCTCCTTTCGTTGGTTCCCAGCCTACCCCTAAAAATCAATTCACCATCCTGCCACACCCAGAAACGCAGGGTCCAGTGACCATGCCCAGTCCATCCTGCCCACCCACTAACCTGCTACCTGCTTCTCACCGTGCGCTCCTCCGCCCTCCATTCCCTCATGCCCAGCCATGCCCACCTGCACGACGCAGAGACCCGTCCCTCCAACCTGTTCACTGTCATCCGTCCAGCCCCGTCCCAAGCTCGTTCACAATCTACCCACCATCCTGTGTCCATCCACCCCTTGTTTATATCCAGTAAACTGCACTCTCATCTGTCTACCATTCCTCTTCCACCCTCCATCCATCCATCATCCGTCATCCATCATTCACCTTCCACCATCGGTCCATCCGTCCATCTGTTCATCTGCCACCCACCACCCATCCACCCACCGTCGATGGTGGTGTCCATCTATCCACCACCCAACATCAACCCATCTAACATTCATTCTTCGGCCGTGCATCCATCCCTCCGTCATCATCCACCATCACCCGTCCCTCTACCATCTCTCTCCAGTCAGCATGCATCTAAAACCCATTCGCCCGGCGTGCTTTCACCATCCATCTGCTCATCTACCGGTTGATCTTGTCTGCTGTCCATCTTCATCCATTCAGCACCCAGAAGTCACAACCTTATCACCCACCATCCATCTAGACAACCATACATACACACACATTCATTCAATAGCTACGATCTCTGTCTTGCCCGTCAACCACCCACTTATCCACAGTTCACTTATTCAGTATCCACCATCACCACCATTCTTTGTCCAGCTGTCACCCACCCTCCACCAGCCACCCTTCCACCAATAACATCCAGGATCCACCATCCATGCACTTAGCCATCCACCATCCAAAATAAGCCACCTACCTTCATCCACGACGCGTTCTGTCTGTTGACCGTCATCCTTCCTTCTACAACCATCTTCTATCAATCCACCATCCAGCCTCCGTTACTCACCATCCATACATCACCCGCCACCCACCATCCATCTGTCCCTCTACCACCATCCACCTTCCACGACCCGTCCTTCCATCCATCCATCCACCCTCCATCATTCACCTCCCACCATCCATCCATCCGTCATCCGCCCTTCACCTTCCATCATCCATCCATCATCCACCATCTATCCATCGGTCCATCTGTTCACCTGCCACCCACCACCCAACACCAGTCCCTCTACCATTCGTTCATTGGACATTCACCATCCCTCCGTCATCACCCACCATCCGCCACCCATCACTCTACCATCATTCACCATCCACCATCCATCCATCCACTACCCGCCATCCACGTATCCCTCTTCCCTCGTTCGCCACCGACCACCCATCCATCCGCCAGCCATCATCCACCATCCATCCCTCCGGTATCATCAGCATCCACCATCCATCTGTCCCTCTACTGCCATCCGCCACCCACCACCCATTCCTCCTGCGCCATCCACCACCCACAATCGATCCATGTGTCCATCCATCCTCCATCTGCCCTTCTGCCGTCGTCCGCCCTCTGCCCTCCGCCGTCTGCCATTCACCATCCATCCACCCTCCATCCATCCCTCCACCACCATCCGCCATGTCTCTGTCCCTCCACCTTTATCCACCATCCATCATCCACCATCTCTGCAGGCACCAGCCATCAGCCCCTGTCCAAGCCATCCGCCATCCGTCCTTCTCTCCACCCGCCACCCGCCACCCACCTCTGCCATCGTTCAGCCA
>NW_007076857.1:4790-7441 GCF_000164805.1 Carlito syrichta | reverse complement strand
ACTTCTGGGAGGTGGGCGTGGGGAGAACTCGGGAGGGGGCACTTGGTCCCAGGGTCCCAGCCAGGCTGTGTCCTTGGGGACGGGTGGAGGCGCCCGGTCCCCTCTGCCCTTTGCCCCTGGCCTCTGCGCCCAGCGGGCTGCCGGCTCTGGAGTTTGCTCTGGGAGCCCTCTCTCCTCGCCCCTCCCTCCAAGGGCTTTTCCTGTCCTGGTGCCACCATTAGGCTCCACCAGGAGCACTCTAGGGTCCTTTCTTGGAAACTGGGAGGGAGAAGGGCTCCAGAACCGCAGAAGTTTGGGTGACGCTGCACCTGGCACTGGCCCGGTGCTTCCTCACTTGTTAAGGCCCTGATAAGGCCTGTGAGAAAGGTGCCAGCGTCTCCGTTTAAGGCGAGGAGGGACAGCTAACAGCCGGCCGAATCGGCCCCTGTGACTCGGGCCGAGGTGGTTTTTCTATTTGGAAATGATTGGGGGGAAAGAACCAAAAGAAGAACCATATTTCGTGGCACTTGAAAAGTACATGACATTTACATTTCAGTGTCCAAAATGCAGCTTCCACGGCACACAGCCAGGCCCACTGGGTCACGTGATATCTGTGGCTGCTGTCTTGTGGCCTGTAGCGGGTGGGGATGGTGTGGCCCTGTGAGCTGCGACCCCTGGGTGACAGCATCGTTTCCAGGAGCTTTCCGGGCCGTCTGCGGTGAAACCCCTCCCTGCAGCCTGCCCCGCCCTGGCGGGGTCACTGTCCTGTCACTGCGCCCCTGCCAGCATCAGGCACCCTTAGTGAGGGTCGCTGGCGGGCCCAGGTGGGAGGAGATGGCGGCGCAGGGGGAGGCACCGATGCCTTCACACCACCCGCGGGCCGGGGTGGCCCTGCCCGGGAGAGGGGGCCTCGGGCAGAGGTGGGGTGTCCCCAGTTCCCACAGGTCTGGGATCAGGATGCCCTTCCTTCTGTCCAGTCCGAGGCGAGGTGTGGAGGGGGTAGAGAGGCCCAGGAGGAGGCCTGGGGGGCGGAGGCTGCAGCTCGCGGCCCCGCCCCCACAGCCCAGTGTAATGTTTGCAACTGTCAGCCAGGAGGGAGTCCTGGGAAGGGTCAGGCCCTCGGGCAGAGGGATCAGGTTGGAATAGGCTCTGGCCTGGAAGCCCCTAACAGCAGGCCTCATCATTCTGATGGCCTTTGGAAGAGCTTGGGATCTTAAAAGGGGCAACGTTGGTTATCAGTCCAGCCACACACTCATTGATCCATCCATCCATCCATTCATCCATCCATCCATCCACCCACCCATCCCCTCACCCATTGATCCACCCACCCATCTATCCGTCCATCCATCCATCCACTGATCCATCCAACCACCCATCTACCCACTGATCCTTCCATATGCTCATTGATTCATCCATCCATCCACCCACCCACCAACCCACCGATCCACTCACCCATTCGCCCACCCACCTATCTACTCACCCACCCATCCATCCAGTCATCCATCTATTCAGGGGTGAGAGGCATCCACCCATCCCTCTATCCACTCACCCACCCGTTCACCCACTCATCTACTCACCCACTCACTCACCAATCCACCCACCCTCTGATCCTCCCACCCATCGATCCATCCATGCATTCATGCACCTTTCCATCTGTCCGTCGTGTCCATCCCCAGCTGCCCAGGCACAAGCCCCTCCTCCCTTCCTGGGCCTGGGGGCCACAGGGGTGCCTGCACGTGACCCGGGTGGGGGGTGGGGGGCTCCCTCCTCACCTCACCAGCTGCTTGTCAGTGCTCCACACCCTGAAGGGACCCAGGCGGGAAACAGCCCAGGGCAGGGGCAGAGGCCCCAGGGTCCCGGCCCATGGAGTCTGAAAGGACCCAGCGCTACCACCCCAGGCTGCTGCTGCTCCTTTTTTCTACCATTTGCTCAGCTTTCTTGTGTGTGGAGGGACGGTGGGAGGTCGTCTGTTTTCTACCTGTTGATCCGGTGTTGGTTTGTGATACTGTGTCTCCTCATGGTGGACTTTGTGGTACCCTGAGCTGAACAGAAACTCTCCTTTTGATCTGCCAAACGCAAAGCCCATTGCTCATAACCGCGTTTTTGGCATTTAGTTTGAGAATCCCTTCTCTGGCCCTTGGTCACAACACTCACCAACTCTGTATCTACAGGGCGCAAGTTCTGGCCTGGCCGTGGCTGGGGGGCCGGCTTTCTTTTTCTCCTTAGAACGAGTTTCTGGCGTCCAGCATCCTCACCCAAACCACCAGCCCTGCCCGTTGATTTGAGGCACAGCCATCACTGTTCCTCAGATGCCCGGGGTGCATGTGGGTCTCTCTGATGCTCCCTCAGCTCCAGGGGCCTCTCCACACTCCACACTGTCCTCATGCGTAGGCTCTGAGGGATGTCGTCACATCCACAGGGCAACTCATCCCTTCGCTAGTCCGTTCCAAGGTCCTTGGTGAATCTGATTGTTGCAGAGAAAGTGTCGCAGAGGCTTACCACGCCAGCACCACCACCACCAAAACCCTGGAATTTTAACAGATGAACAACAGCTTTATACTGTCCGGCCATCCATTCAGGAGCATGGACTCTCTCTCTCTCTCCAAGTACTTCCAATCATTCCTTTAGTAGAGTCCTTTTTAATCTTTTCTTTCTTTTTTTTTTTTTTTTTT
>NW_007076857.1:657-4544 GCF_000164805.1 Carlito syrichta | reverse complement strand
AGTGAGACTCCAACTCAAAAAAAAAAAAAAAAAATTTTTTTCAGAGACAAGGTCTTGCTCTGTCACCCAGGTTGGAGAGCAGTGGCACAATTATAGTTCACTGCAGCATTGCCCTCCTAGGCTCAAGTGATCTTCCCATATCAGCCTCCCAAGTAGCTGAGATTATAGGTGTGCACCACCATTCCCGGCTAATTTTTTAATTTTTTGTAAAGATGGGTGTCTTGCTCTGTTGTCCAGACTGATCTCAAACTCCTGGCTGCAAGTGATCCTCCCACTTTGGCCTCCCAAAGTGCTGGGATTACAGATGTGAGCCACTGCACCCGGTGTTAAGTCTTAAAATTTTCCCCATGGAGGTCTTGTAGAATATTGGTTAATTCATCAGTACTTTATGGGTTTGGTTTCTATCATGAATGATGGCCCATATTTCAAAATTATAATCTCTAGGTAGTTTTTTGGGTTTTTTTTGTTTTTTGTTTTGCAGATAATGACATTGTTCCTCTTCCTTTCCAGTCCTAACTCCTTTTTATTTCTTTTTCTTTCCTTATAGGATTGGCTAGGACCTCTACTTCTGTGTTAATCAAAAGCAGTGAAAGTGGGTATCCCTGTCTTGTTAGTGCTAAAGAGAAGGCATTTAAATTTTCTCCTTTGAGTGTAATGTTTGCTGTAGGTTTTAGGTGCATACACTTTATTACATTGTGAAAATTCTAATCTATTGCTAGCTTTCTAGCTGTTGTTTTTTTTAAAATCATAAGTAGGCTGCTAAATTTTTTCAGTGTCTTTTTCTACATTGACTCAGATACGATTTTCCCCTCTAGCCTATGAGTGAGGTTATCCGAGGTTGAACCTCCTTGCAAGGACGTCCTCCTGGCTCTTCCTGTGGGGGCAGGTCAGAAGGTGCCACTTCAAGACACGGGACTTCCCTGTGTCACAGGACTCTTCACTGCCATCTGCTGGAACACCATCCTGCATCCGCCGGCAGTCAGAGGGAGTGGTCCCCATTCCAGCATTCCTGCATTCTGGGGTCACGAACCCTACTTGACTGCTATGTATTTTTTAAACATTTAATTTAAAAATATAGGCCAGGTTCAGTGGCTCAGCCTGTAATCTCAGTGCTTTGGGAGGCCGAGGCGAGTGGATTGCCTGAGCCACCCGGGCAACTTGGCAAGACCTCGTCTCTGCAATAAAATAAAAAATAAATCAGCCGGGCGTGGTAGCAAGCGCCTGTAGTTCCAGCTACTTGGAAGGCTGAGGCGGAAGGATCGCCGGAGCCCAGCAGGTCGAGGCTGCGGTGGCCGGGAGCGGCCACTGCACTCCAGTCTGGGCGATGGAGTGAGACTCCAACTCAAAAAAATTAAATTAAATTAAATTAAAATTAAAATAAACATTTTAGGACATTACTTCTTAGAGCAGTTTTAGGCTCACAGTATCACTGAGTGGAAGATAGAGATTTCTCGCACATCCTCGCCACCCCCAGCCTCAACTATTATGAATACCTCCACCAGAGTGGTCCATTTGTTACAACTGATGAACCGACATTGACACCTACCTCATGACCACAAGAGTTTACAGTTTACATTAGGGTTCACTCTTGCTGGTATACAATGTTTTAAACATACACTATTGGCTCTAGTTAGCTAATACCTTATTCAGGAGTTTTGCACCTGCATTTATAAATAAAACGAGACTACAACTTTTTCTTTTATATTGTCTATCTGGCTTTGGAATCAAGATTACACTGGCTTCCTAACATAGGCTGATAATTTTTACTTTTTTTTTTCTTTTTCCAGAACAAGTTCCATAAGGAGGAATGGATTATTCCTTGAAAATTTAGTACACTATACCTGTAAAAACATTTGGACTGGAGATTTTTAGGAACAGGAGTTCTTTGACTAAAGTTTTAATTCCTTTCATGCTTACTGTTCTATTCAAATTCTCTATAGCTTCTTGTGGCAGCTGTGGCTTTTAAAAATTTTCTAGAAATTGACATAGTTCATCTAAGTTTTCGGGTTTAGTAGTTCTATTCATTTCTTAAACTTTTCAATTTTTTTATCTTCCCTTAAACAAGCAAGTTCTTTAGGAGATGCTTATCCCCCTCTGCTGCAGTTTAGTCCTAGCTTTCAAATTTTTTAAAAAGACAACAATTAGCTTCCAAAAGCATTCCACCACCCTTACTTCCTGTATCTCTTGGCAGCTTTCGGATTTTTTTTTTCCTTCTTACTTGGTCCAAGGACCTTCAGGGAAGGTCTTTGTGAGGTGATCATTGTGAAGGCAACAGGCTTGAGGATATTTTTCGTATACCCTCACACATGGATGGCAGTTTAGGCAGAAAATTCCAGATTGCAAGGTTTTTTTCCTTGAATACATAACATATTACGCTATTGTCTTTTTGCAATCATTGTATTGCCAAGAAATCCTAGTCTGAATTGTTTTCCTTCCTGGGTCATCTGTTCTTTCTCGCTGAAGCTTTCAGAATGTTCTTTTTGTCTTTGGTGTTCGCCAACATACTGCCACGGGTGTGGGTGTGGATGTCCCAAAACTCCCTTTGGGCTTTCAGTCTGAGGTTGCCCCCTTGGCTTCACATCTGGAAAGTTCATCTTCGCTGTTTCTTCAGATGTTTCCTTTGCTCCCCTGCCCTGTGGGTGAGCCTTCCGGTTCTCTCAGTACTCTCCTGCGTCTCCTGGCATTCTTGAACGGGGCCAACCCTGATGCTGATCTTACCTGCTGTCCCGTCTGCTCAATTACGGCCATTTTCACATCTGTAGTTTTCCCTCTGGTTCTTTTAAAAAGTACGTTCTGGGTTGTCAGGCTTCCCACTTTTGAGTGCCTCTATTCCTGCGGCGCTCTTGTACTGCTCACACACTCCTCCTGGCCTCTGTCCCCACGCCTCTGCCTCTGCCAGCTGGCGGAGCTCCCTTGCCCCAAGTGTGGATGCAGCTGGCCTGCGACCTCACACCCCTGGGGGTGCTGGCCTGTTGCTCAGACACAGTGCTCCGGGAAGGGTTGAGGGGCCGGCCCTGCCCCCCGAGTGGGGACTAGAGGCTGTGTCTGGGAGGATAGCCCCGATGATGCTAGGCCTGCGTGGCCCCAGACCCGGGTGGCTCCCCTGGCCCAGCCCCCTGAGGCAGAAGCATGGGGAGGGAAAGGAGACGGGGAGGGGGGCGTGAGGGAGCAGCAGGTTATGTCCCCCCATATTTCCACCGACACCTGAGGCCTAGCTAGGCAGTGGCCCAACTTCCGTGGCGAGGTGGAGCCCAGGTCTGGTTGACGGCAGGCTGGCAGGAGCAACTTCGAGGCCTCCTTGCACTCCCTGTCTTCTCGGGCGCCCTCTCCCCAAACCTGAAGCCCCCTCCCTCACAGGTTGAGAGCCGCCTTCGGACTACCCCGGGGCTTGACGTTGTGAAATTTAACTCCTGGACCCAGGGAGCCGTTGGCTTGTAGTTTCTCAAGGATGATGGGGGCGGGCCAGGGGCGGGGCCAGCCCCGGATACTAGCTCCTCCCCCTTACCGCCCACGTCTCAGACTCCCCATTCTGCTGCTCGACGTCCCCTTCCTCCTGTGACCCCCCAGCTCAGTTGGAGGACGCTGTGCGGCCTCTGCACACGTGGTCCCTCACCCCAGTCCCGCAGAACCCCCTTCCCTCTGATTTCTGGCTCGACCCCACTCCCTGTTAGCCTCCGCCAGGGGGAGGTACCCTCGGCCCTGACCTCACCCTGGCCCGTTCCTAGGTCACGGTCTGGGTTCTCCTCCCCGGGGACGCGGAGGGCGGGGCGGGGGGCTGGGCGGAGGAGGGAAGCGGAGAGGGACCCGGACCTCGCGGCGTGGCGTCCTCAGCCCGCGCCATCCGCAGCTCCTGCCCTTCGATGGGGAGCTCGTCCTGGCCTCGGGAG
>NW_007076857.1:0-496 GCF_000164805.1 Carlito syrichta | reverse complement strand
CTTGAGGCGGGGCCGGGAGGAGGCGTGTCCAAAGGCGTGGGGGCGTGTCCTGAGGCGGGGCCGGGAGGAGGCGTGTCCAAAGGCGTCCCGAGGCTGGGCTGGGGTGGGGGCGTGTCTTGAGGCGGGGCTAGGAGGCGTGTCCAAAGGCGTGGGGGCGTGTCCTGAGGCGGGGCCGGGAGGAGGCGTCCCGAGGCTGGGCTCGGGGTGGGGGCGTGTCTTGAGGCGGGGCTAGGAGGAGGCGTGTCCAAAGGCGTGGGGGCGTGTCTTGAGGCGGGGCCGGGAGGAGGCGTTCCAAAGGCGTCCCGAGGCGGGGCTGCGGGAGGGCGTGCCCAGAGGCGCGGCGGGAGGCGTGTCCTGCCGGGCTCAGGGGCGCGCTCCCGTCCAGGCGCCCCCGCGCTCTTCCGCGACCCCGACCGCTTCTCGTGGCATGACCCGCACCTGTGGCGCTCGGGGGACGAGGCGCACGGCCTCTTCTCCGTGGACGCCGAGCGCGTGC
>NW_007076856.1:0-414 GCF_000164805.1 Carlito syrichta | reverse complement strand
TCAACGACGAAATCAAAACAGGGATCAAAAGATACCTGGAAACAAATGAAAATGAAGAAAGATCTTACCAAAATCTCTGGGATGCCCTGAAAGCTGTAATAAGAGGGGAATTTGTATCCCCACAAACACACATGAAGAAAATGGAAGGAACAGAAATTCACACCCTAACAAGCCACCTAAAGAAGCTGGAAAAGCAAGACCACAAAAACCCTAATTTCAGCAGAAGAATCCAGATCACCAAAATAAAAGCCCAAATGCAGGACATAGAAGACAAAAAGATAATACAAAAAATCAATGAAACAAAAAGATGGTTATTCAAAAGGATAAACAAGATCGATGGTCCCCTAGCTAGATTGACCAAGAAAAAATGAGAAAAAAACAAATAAGCACAATCAGAAACACAAAAGATGAAGT
>NW_007076855.1:0-788 GCF_000164805.1 Carlito syrichta | reverse complement strand
CCTAGCTGCCATAACTAGCTGACAAATATAGCTAACTTTCTAGCTAGCCAGCTGACTTAATTAGCTGAAATAACTATCTAACCAGATGGCTAGCCATCTGAATTAACTAGCTTCTTAACTAGCTAACAAGCTGGATAACCAACTGTCATAATGAGCTGACTTAACTAGCTAGCCAGTTGGTTGCCCGCTGACTTAACTAGCTGGCTTAACCAGTGAGTCACCTGGCTAGCCAGCTGACTTAACTATCTGGCTGACTTACCTAGCTGACTTAAGTTAGCAAGCTTGCTAGCCACCTCTCTTAACTTGCTAGTTATCTACATAGCCAGCAGGCTAGCTGACTGACTTAAATAGGTGACTTGAACAACTATCCTGCTGGCTAGCAAGCTGACTTATCTAGCTATCACCTACCTAGCTAGCTAGCAGGACAGCTGATTAAACAAGCTGACTAAACCAGCTAACCAGTTGGCTAGCCAGCTGACTTAACTCACTGACATCACTATCTAGCCAGGTAGCTATCTAGCTGACTTAACTAGCTAGCTACCTACCTAGCCAGTTGGCTCGCCAGCTGTCTTAACTAACTGAGTTAACCAGCTAGTCAACTGGCTAGCCAACTGACTTAACTAGCTCGCTACCTAGCTAGCCAGCTGGCTAGACAGCTGACTTAAGTAGGTGACTTAACTAGCAGCCACCTAGCTAGCCAGCTGACTTAAATAGTTAGCTAACTAGCTAGCTACCTAGTTACTCAGCTGACTTAAATAATTAGCTAACTAGATAGCTACTAGCTAACA
>NW_007076854.1:0-309 GCF_000164805.1 Carlito syrichta | reverse complement strand
ATTCAATTCCATTCCTTTACTCTCCATTCTATGCCATTCCATTCTGTAAGTCTACATTGCATTCCATTCCATTACATTCCGTTACTCTCCATTCCATTCCACACCATTCCATTCCATTCCACAACACTCAACTCCATTCCATTCCAATCCATTCCTTTACATTACATTCCATTACTCTCCATTCCATTCCATTGCATTCCATTTCATTACTGCCCATTCCATTCCATTCCATTCGGTTATCCTCCATTCCTTTCCTTTCAATTCCATTCCATTCCACTCCATTCCATTACCTTCAATTCCATTCCATTC
>NW_007076853.1:0-315 GCF_000164805.1 Carlito syrichta | reverse complement strand
GCAGTTTTGAGATTTACTTAAGGGGGGAGCTGTGATTCAAAATCTATCTGCAGATCCTGGCATTCGCTGACAGGTGTGTGGGTAATGTGGAACCCACTTCCCACTACCTTGGAATCTCTCTGTGCAGTGGGGCTGTAGGTTTACTCCCTGAAATAAAATGTGGTTAGCAGAGGGGAGAGAATGGAGCAGATAGTGGGTTCAAGAGGGGAGTGGAGGGACAGAGGAGTAAGGGGGGAAACAAACGAGTGTGCCAACAAATAGAGAGAGAGGCCTATACTGAAACAGATAAAAACAATAGACCACAGCTAAAGACGA
>NW_007076852.1:0-486 GCF_000164805.1 Carlito syrichta | reverse complement strand
CATTTCCTACTTCTATGAGGAAGGTGAACTGTCCAGGATTTGGGTATGAGATATCATTTTTCTAAGCACAGAATGGAATATTGTTTTTCAGTTGCTATACAATAAGCTTTGGTTTTCAAAATAAGCAAAGGAGAAATAGCAGAAATATTGTATTTATTTCAAAATTCCACTTACTTTAATATGTACTTTGGGCAAGTGGTACTCATATAACATTTTCCAATTAATGGAAAAGGCAAAAGGATATATTTTAAAATATGCAGCAACATCTGTTGGAAATACAACTCTTGTAAAGCTTAAGAATCTATAAAAGCTCACAATAAGATTTCAATATACACGTATTAGTGTATGTATGTTTTCATGATTTGGCTATGTAACCCGAAATTTTCCAAATTTGGACAACTTTTCAAATAATGGAATTTATTAGAATTTGTACATCAGCCAGGTTTGGTGACTCAGACTGTAATCCCACGCCTTGGGAGGCTGAGG
>NW_007076851.1:0-858 GCF_000164805.1 Carlito syrichta | reverse complement strand
CGTTATGGAGAAGCATCTGCTTGTTCAGTCACTAAAGACACATACCAGTGTTTTCCGGATATATCCTCACAAATGCACCAGAAATCACGTTACACTAGAATCTAAGCATCTCAAGGTCCAGTCATATTGATACAGAAGATAAACCATCACGCTGTTTTTTTATCACATAGAGATCCACTCGTTCACTTATCAGACGCTTCATGAAAGCTTACTTATGCCACCTGACGTGGTGGGGGCTTTAGATCTATAGCAGTACTTTGCTTATTTATCGCATGATACAGATTATCCAAGACATGCAGCCATCCTTAAGACACCCACTTTAATTTTCTCATCATATCTGTGGACCAGGAATTTGGAAAGAACACTGCAGAATGGCTTGTTTCTGCTCCATGATGTCAGGGGTCTTGGAGCAGAAACAAGACCCAATGGCTCAGTCAAGAATTCTCTAGAGCTGTGTGACCCAATACCCCAGCCACTGGCTTAGGCCCTATGTAAATTGACATTAAGTAAAATGATATAAAATTGCCATTTGTGCTTCTCGGTCACACCAGCCACGTTTAAGTGCTGAGTGGGAACATGTGAGTATTTGGGTATGCTGCTGGACTACAGATCTAGGAGCATCCTCACTCCCAGGTGCTTGGTTGGGACCTCAGCCGGGGCCACCTTCAGGTGGTCTTTCCATGTGGCTTGTGCTTCCTCAAAACATGAGGGCCTTAGACTTCTCACACATGGCTCGGGATTTCAAATCTGAATTTCCCCAAAGAACCCGGTGGAGCCATCCATCTGTATGACCCAGCTATGGAAGCGACAGAGCGTTGTTTCAGTTATATTCAGCTGGTGAATAAGTCACTAGGTGAG
>NW_007076850.1:0-753 GCF_000164805.1 Carlito syrichta | reverse complement strand
CAGCTGTCTAGCTAGCTGACTGGGGGGTAGCCAGCTAATTAAGTCAGCTGGCTGGCTGGCTGCCTGGCTAGCTAGTTAAGTCACTGAGTTAAGTGAGTTGGCTAGCCGACTGGTTAGCTAGGTGGCTAGCTGGTTAAGCCAACTGGCTAGTTGGGTGGCTATCGAATTAAGTCAGCTAGTTAAGTCAGCTGGTGAGCCAGCTGGCTAGCTAGGTGGCTGGCATTTTAAGGCAGCTGGTTAGCAGGCTGGTCAGGTAGGTGGCCAGCTAATTGTGTCTGCTGGATAGCCAGCTGAACCTCAGGGTGCCAGGCTAGTTAATCGGCTTCCTATCCCACTGTCCAGCCAGACGGCTGGCTATTTAAGCCAGCTGGGAGGCCAGGTGGCCAGTCCACTAGCTAGCTAGCCGGCTGCATAGCCAGCTATCCAGCCAGATAGCTAGCTGGTTAAACCAGCTGGCTAGTCCTCTAGCCAACCATGTAGCTAGCTAAGTAAGTCAGTTGGCTAGTTAAGTCAGCTAGTTAGCCAGCTAGCTAGTTAAGTCAGCTAGTAAGTCAGCTAGCTAGTTAAGTCAGCTAGACTATCAGGCTCCTTGTCAAATAGTTAGTTAAGTCAGCTAGCTAGTTAGCTGTATAATTAAGTCAGCTAGTAAGTCAGCTAGCTAGTTAAGTCAGCTAGACTATCAGGCTCCTTGTCAAATAGTTAGTTAAGTCAGCTAGCTAGTTAGCTATATAATTAAGTCAGCTAGAAAGCTAA
>NW_007076849.1:0-559 GCF_000164805.1 Carlito syrichta | reverse complement strand
ATAACTAACTAGGCAGCTGATTGTAACCTGACTTATCTAGCTGACTTAACTTGCTAGCCAGCTGGTTGTCAGCTGACTTAACTAGCTGACTTAACCATCTAGTCAGTTGTCTAGCCAGCTGATTTAATAGCTGGCTACCTATCTAGCCAACAGGCTAGCCAGCTGACTTACTTAGCTGACTTAAGCTAGAAAGCTGGCTGGTCACCTCACTTAACTTGATAGCTATCTACGTAGCCAGCAGGCTAGCCAGCTGACTTAACTAGCTGACTTGAACAACTATCCGACTGGCTAACAAGCTGACTTGTCTAGCTAGTTGCCTACCTAGCCAGCTGCCTAGACAGCTGACTAAAGTAGCTGACTTAACCAGTTAGTCACTTGTCTAGCCAGCTGACTTAACTCGCTGACATCACTAGCTAGCCAGGTAGCCATATAACTGATTTAACTAGCTAGCTACCTACCTAGCCAGTTAGCTAGACAGCTATCTTAACTAGTTGAATGAACCAACTAGCCAGCTGGCTAGTCAACACACTTATTTAGCTCGCTACCTAGCTAGCCAGCT
>NW_007076848.1:0-300 GCF_000164805.1 Carlito syrichta | reverse complement strand
TCCTTCTATTTTCTTCATGTGCATTTGTAGGGATATAAATTCCCCTCTTACTACAGCTTTCATTGTGTCCCAGAGATTTTGGTAAGATGTTTCTTCATTTTCATTTGTTTCCAGGTATCTTTTGATCTCTGTTTTGATTTCATCATTGACTCAGGAGTTTTTTAGCATCATGCTGTTTAGTGTCAATGTCTTTGTGGGTTTTGGGACCTTGTTGTTGTTAATGTTTATTTTTATTCCACTGTGGTCCAAGAAGGTGCATGGTAAAATTTCAGTCCTTTTAAATTTGCTTATACTTGATTT
>NW_007076847.1:0-311 GCF_000164805.1 Carlito syrichta | reverse complement strand
ATAAACAATTTCAACCAAGAATAACCTACCCGGCCAAGCTAAGCTTCATCAGTGAGGGAGAATTAAAATCTTTCCCAGATATCCAATCCCTAAGAACCAAACCATCTCTACATGAAACACTTAAGAAAGTACTAAACAGAGAAGAAGAGGAAAAAAGAACAACGTTCTTCACAAGAGTACAGGGAAAAGAATAAAATATACATGAACCAACCCCAAAACCAAAAGAAAGACAAAAAAAACCAACCAAGTGGAAGAACAACAACTCTGTAAGAACTCTATGATAGGGACAAACTCTCACATTTCAATAATTA
>NW_007076846.1:0-703 GCF_000164805.1 Carlito syrichta | reverse complement strand
CAAAAAAAACCCCCCGGCCTACTTGGTTGAACCTTCCTTTTGGAACCTCTCCTTCCAGCGGAGGGGAAGGCGCCGGGAGCGTTCCCTGGTTTTCCTCCCCGCTGCCTCGGGGGCCTCTCTGAGACCCGCCCCCGGTCCTCTTGTCCTGCCTTTTCTCCCTCTGTGTCCAGCTTGAGTACTCCACCTCCTTCCCGCCCTCCGGTCTTACACCAGCATGAGGTTCCCCTCGTCACACAGAATGACTGTTACGTTCGTTACGATGGTGAGAAAGACATCCTTCTGGACGACTGGGATATGTGTCAGGACGATCACAGTAGGGAGAGAGGCAGCTCGAGTCTGAATCCCACAAGGACAAGAGGAGATGGACGGTCAAGGAACACAGACAGAGGGTGAATGAATGGACTGCTACTAGAAGTGGTCATAAAAGGGAAGGCGTTCTTGTAAAGATGGCCTTACGGGCTGGGCTTGGTGGCTCAGCCTGTCATCCCCGCACTTTGGAAAGCCGAGGTCGTGGATTGTCTGAGCCTGCGTGTTTGACACCGGTCTGAGCAACTCGGTGAGGCCTCGTCTCTACGCTAACATTTTTAAAGTAGCTGGGCATGATAGCACGCACTTGTAGTTCCAGGCTACTCATCATTCGAAGGTGGAAGGATCACCGGAGCCCAGAAGGTGGATGCTGGAGTGGCTGGGAGAGTGTGTGCCG
>NW_007076845.1:0-1572 GCF_000164805.1 Carlito syrichta | reverse complement strand
TTTTAGATCTTCTTGGAGCAATTCAGCAGCAACACGCTGCATCTTCATTGAAATCGCTTTGACTGTGTTCCCCTTACCTTTCTCCCGATTAAGAGCTGTCCCAGCAGGGCTAATGACAGAAACATACACAAAGAGTCACTGAACTTCAGTGACCTGGGGTTTCACAGCTCTCCCCCCTCCCTCTCTCTCCCAGAGGTTAGTTTCACCAGGAACCCAGGGTGGTGAGCAACCTTCTGTTCTCTGACCTGGGGCTGATTTTTCCTAGGGAAGCTGGGATTTCAGATCACTTTTGTTTTTTGAGTTGGAGTCTCACTCTGTCGCCCAGACTGGAGTGCATTGGCCGCTCCCGGCCACCGCAGCCTCGACCTGCTGGGCTCTGGCGATCCTTCCGCCTCAGCCTTCCAAGTAGCCGGAATTATAGGCATGCGCTACCACGCCCGACTGATTTTTTGATTTATTGTAGAGATGAGGTCTCGCTGCCCAGGCGGGTCTCGAACCCGCGGGTTCAGGCAATTCACTCACCTCAGCCTCCCAAAGGCACGGGATTACAGGCTGAGCCACCAAGCCCGGCTTCAGATCACCTTTTGACCTTGGCTTTCATTCCTTCTTCTGTGATGCCTCCCTCATTCTGGTCCTGGGGAGTGAGGGGGATGCTGGAGAACCCAATACCTTCCTCCAACCCCCCTCTCAGTTGCTGACAGATAAAATGCAGGGCTCCCAACCCTGTTCGAATGTCAAATGGACAACAAATTGTTTTTTAATATAAGTTTGTCCCATGTGATTGTTTGGGACCTACTTATGGTGAAACACCAACCTCTTGAGTCTGAAATGTACATGTCACTGATGCCCTATGTGTTCCTGACACCCTCTGTGTTTCCCAGAAGGGTGTACCCAGGAGTTGTTAATCACTAAATGTTTTCCCAGGCATCAGATGTCTGCTATTCCCAGGAAGCTGCTAATTGTGTTACTCAAGCCCCTTATTAAGGTCAAGACCTCCCATTCATGTCTCTGGCCTGCCGTTGCCAGGGCTGTTCTGGAAAGAGCTGGTTGACGTGACCCAGCATTCTCTTTCTTTTCCTCCCTCTTCTGCACACATTCCCTGTCCTGGGGTCCTTCTGTACTGAGGTTTGGCAACAGACGTGCCTGTCTGTGACTGTCATCCCCAAAGCCACTGCGAGGTTGGATGACAGGTGTCCTTTGTGAGGGCTGGTGATCTGCCGACTGTGTTTCTGGACTTGGGCTGTGAATTGAGACTGGCAGAAACGTCCTCATACCCCACCTTCCTTTTTCTTGCTAGAAAGCAGACCCTGGAGCTAGGCACACCCATTACAAACTGTGTATCTACCCCAGATCATCAGCTGGGAGCCCTTGGGTCCTGCAAAGGGGTCCATAAAAAAATCAGTGAATTTCCAGCATGTATAGATTTCATGGTTTTGCCACAGATCTAACTAATCTCAGGAATACTTGCATGTCTGGTAACACAGGTCCATGCCCCTGCCTACCAGAGTGGCTGGAGTAGACTATGATGCTGCCTGACTGGCTTGAGGTCCCTGCTCTGCCAATGTCTCCCCC
>NW_007076844.1:0-796 GCF_000164805.1 Carlito syrichta | reverse complement strand
TATGTAATATAAAGTGTTTTAACAAAAGCATGGTAGCTCCATACATTTTAAATGTCAAACCTGCACATAATGTACCTCCTAAGAATTTCAACTTCAAACTTGGAACTTGTAAAGCCACAAAACATCTTTAGAGGCTAAAGAATCTAAGGTGGCAACAATAAAACAATAAAACAATGCATGCTCCCACCCAGCTCATGGAGTTGTTTACAAGAAGCACACACCTCAATAGTTGTCAGTGTTTGTGACAACTTCTTATCAGTAATCATCTCTAGATATCTAACTGTTACCGAGCAGGGCAAAACGAAATCAACATTTTCCAAATGAAATATATCTCTTTCCCATGAGGGCAGCTAAGTTTTACTCGCCAGCATTGTTTTCATTGGCATCTCATTTCAGGTGTGCAAAATCAGCATTGCAAAATTATCACAAACACTGATTTGCACAGCCCACTGTTTAGAGGTACAAAGTCAGACACCGGCAGGCATCAGTAAATGTTTGCAAATATGTGAATGAACGTATAGGCTAAACAAACAACTCCAGCTTGTACTTACATTTTGTTTCAACCTGGGGCACTAATGAGCTTAGTCAATGAGGAGGAAAAAATAATCAGCGACAGGAAGTGGGGTGTGGATCTTTTCACTTCTTCACAATTTCTAACACCCTCTTACTCGTCCACCAGACACTGCGCTGTTGCCATAATGATCACGTCCCACCCCCACTTAAAAGAGTTTCCTTACTCCACAAAAATATAATCTTTGGGAAAATAAAGAATAATTCTTTATCCCTATTTCCCTGA
>NW_007076843.1:0-626 GCF_000164805.1 Carlito syrichta | reverse complement strand
GCCCGCGGGCTCGAGACCCGCCTGGGCGGGCGAGACCTCACCTCTACGATAAAATCGAAAAATTAGCCGGGCGTGGGAGCGCGCGCCCGTAGCTCCGGCTGCTCGGAAGCCCCCAGGACCTCGTCCGACATGCAGACTCAAAGGCCACCGGAAGAGCCAGTGCGGCCTCTCCCGAAGGTGATGGTGGCCGCTGATCAGAGGGACCCACGCGTACCCATTTGTACTCACTTTGTGCCCGTGTCACGGTAAGCTTTGTGATTCGTATGGCTTTTGCATGATGCGTGACGTCCTAGGCCCTTTACCCTGTGGCGAGCTTGATGAAGGCTTCTGCCGGGCCCTACTGGTCAAAGCTGTGAGATACGCCTGATACCTGGCACCGGGAAGTCTGGACCAAAAAAGTCCCTCGCTGTCGATAAACGTGGCTGAAGTTCAAGCGCTCGTCCCTGCTCTGCCGGTCGTGTGGCTGACGTGGAGGTCCCGGCGACTCTGGACCGTAAAAGCGAACTGTAAAAGTCTAGAAGGGGAGCGGGACCGTTTTGAAAGACCTCGAGGCTGGCTCTGCACCCTGGATTCGAACTCAGAGATAAACTTCTCTCTGCCGGTTCCCTGCCCCTCTGAGTTACTGG
>NW_007076842.1:0-944 GCF_000164805.1 Carlito syrichta | reverse complement strand
TGCAGCTGTAAAAGACCTCCCCCACCCAAATCAAATTGTACTTAAGCCCAACCCCGCTGAGCAGCGGGGCCCTTGCCTGGGACTTTGTGTCTCAAGGGGTAAGTGGCCTCCAACTGGCTCTCAGCTCAATAAACTTCTGTTTGTACTTTGACTCTCGGGCTCTGGACACTGACTCATGCAGCTCGATTCCCTATTACAATTTTACTCAAATTCAAATTAAACAGTCTTCGTTTTTTAATTCATAAAATCATAGGCATTACTTTTTTAAATCTAAAAGGTGCACATTTTGAAGCCATTGCCCAATTCATTAAAAATGTTTTTGTAAATTAAAAATTTTTAATTTAGAGTATAATAGAGATAAGATTTCATCACACATTGTGCCTAAAAGCATACTATATTATAAAATATTCATTCACAGCCCTTAGAATAGTATCTAAAGAGGTCACCAGTGACTAGTGGGCATGCATTTTTATGCCCTCTGGTATCACAGACCAATTTTAGTAGCTGAGTAAGAGTTGGCTATGACACATGCTTCAGACAATCAATTACTACCTATAGATTTCATGTCTTAAACTAAACCATCCATAAATATGTTTGCTAAAGAGTCTTTTACAAAGTCAAACTATGGACTGACAAAGATCATTTACCAGGTCATCAAGAGGCTATAGAATATAATGACTAAGAAAATGTTCACTAGAGTCAAATTACCAAGGTTTGAATTTGTTCCTATTGCCTGTTTAAATTATATAATTTGTTTTTCTAGTTCTCCATCAGTAACATAGGCATAATCCCAGTACTCTACCTTTCTAAGGCATCAAGATATTACATAGAGTAAAAATGCAGGAATGTTTAAATACTACTAAGTTAGCTGTTAATGGAATGAGTACTAAAACGATGGCTCAACTGTGAAGATTGGTAACTTCCTTCAAAACTAATCGATTCTA
>NW_007076841.1:0-1010 GCF_000164805.1 Carlito syrichta | reverse complement strand
CGCTCCTCCCTTTAATTCTTATGCATTCTGAGTGGGCAGCTTTGGGAAATTCTTGATATTCCCTCAGAGGGCACCTAATCTACAGGAGAATTGAATCTCCATTAGCTTCCCCTTCTGAGTTGTCACAAGTCCTGTGATCTGCATAACTTTTGTAATGCATAAATCTTAGGACTTGTAAATTCCCTTTACAAGAGTGATTGCCAATCTGCCAGGCCTTAGGGCACAAGGAGGACTGGGCAGAAAACTCTGAGGAAAGAGGTGAGTCCTGATCACTATGCACTGAGTATACAATGGTGGTCGTGCTTGAAGTCTGTGTTTCTGAAAAGACAAAGTCAGCAGAGTTAGTCTTTACCTAAATTATGCATTTTTCCAGAACGTAGCTGTATTTTCTCATCATTGCAAGATAAAAAATGCATTTCCTTGCTCTCAGTCTGTCCTTTCAAGTCACTTTTCTCATCTCTAAAATATTGATGATAAATGCCTTCCTCATAGGATTATTTTATAATTAAATAATATGATGTATGTAAGTGATTGGCTTAGTAACATAATAATTCGTATGCATGACTCAGATTAGCATATACGTGCATTATTTTTTAGGTTCACATTTATATAAAATATCCCCCATCCCTTCTTTTACCCCTCCCCAAAAAGATGAAATGAAATGACCTGGATTATTTGATTAAATTAGGGTCTTAAATATAATATGACTAAAATAAAACAATTATTTGTATTATTTAGTTAAAGCATGAAAAGAAATATTTTGGTTTGTACATCACCAGTAGATATTCAATTTTCAAATGATTCCTTACAACATTCTTGAAGTATGCTAGTGGAATGAAATAAATTCTGAACATTGACTTTTTCCTTTCCCTACTTTTACCTCTTTAATGAGAGGTATCAAGCAATAGTCCCTGGGTCGCTACAAATCACATTTCTATTTTTCTTCTGCTTTCTCTTATTCTCACTTTTCCATAATTTCCTTCTGTTGGTTTTAAAAAATAATTTTTGGT
>NW_007076840.1:0-1620 GCF_000164805.1 Carlito syrichta | reverse complement strand
CATGCTCAATCAAGGGTTTCTTCCCGGCAAAGGACTGGGAAAAAATAACCAGGGCATTAAAGAGCCTGTTTCAGTTGCGCCCAATACCAATCGACAAGGGCTAGGAAATCAAAATTTACCCTAATGGCCATTGATCTTCCTGCACCCCACGCGGACAAAATTAAATGGAAAACAGATATCCCCGTTTGGGTAGACCAATGGCCACTGCCTGAAGCTAAACTAGCTGCGGCCACTATGTTAGTGCAGGAACAACTTAATGCTGGCCATATTGAACCTACCACGTCACCATGGAACACTCCTATATTTGTCATTAAGAAAAAATCAGGTGCGTGGAGCCTACTCCAAGACTTAAGAGAAATCAATAAGACCATGTTCTCCATGGGAGCCTTACAACCTGGGCTCCCCTCCCCTGTAGCTATCCCATCCAACTATTCCAAAATCATTATTGACCTTAAGGATTGCTTTTTTACCATTCCCTTACACCCCCAGGACAGAGAACGTTTTGCATTTAGCCTCCCTGTAACCAACTTTAAAGGACCAATGCAAAGATTCCAGTGGAAGGTACTTCCACAAGGAATGGCCAACAGTCCCACACTATGCCAAAAATATGTAGCACAAGCTATAGATCCCCTTCGGGACAAATGGCCTCACATTTATATTATTCATTACATGGATGATATTCTCTTAGCAGGGAAAACCACCCCTGAGGTACTCAATTGTTGTGCCCAATTGCAAGAAGCGCTCACTGCCCTTGGGCTACAAATAGCACCCAATAAAATACAGTTAAAAGATCCCTATTATTACTTAGGTTTTGAACTCAATTCGGCTACCATCACTACTCAGAAGGTTCAATTAAAAACTAATCATCTGCACACTCTCAACGATTTTCAAAAATTTCTAGGAGATGTCAATTGGTTACGACCTTATTTGAGGTTAACCACCGGAGAACTTAAACCCCTCTTTGACATATTACAGGGTGATCCTAATCCCCTGTCGCCGCGCACTCTTAATTTCGAGGCGCGTAGATCACTCCAACTTTTGGAAACTGCTATACAAGAACAACAGGTTACATTCTTGGATTACAGCCAACCTTTCTCCTTAATAATCTGTGCCACGCCACACACCCCTACCGGGGTTATTTGGCAACATAACCCCCTGTTATGGGTGCACTTGTCTTCATCACCAAACAAGGTCTTGACAACATATACCACCCTCATTTCTAAACTAATCAAGATAGGAAGGGAAAAAAGCCGCCTACATTTTGGAAAGGACCCTGACCATCTTGTTCTCCCCTACACCAGAGAGCAAATACAATGGCTGGTACAAAATGATGACTCTTGGGCCATTTCCCTAGTATTGTTTCAGGGACAAATTGACAATCACTACCCTGCCAATCGACTGCTCCAATTCTCTCGGCTACACCCTTTTACATTTCTAAAGATCACCTCTCAAAAGCCTCTAAAAGGAGCAGTCTTAGTTTTTTCTGATGGCTCCTCCTCAGGTACAGCTGCTTATATCATAAATAACCAACAACATACTACAAAATCCCCATACCAATCAGCTCAGCTTGTTGAATTATTTGCCATCATACAAGTATTCAAGCTTTTAGATAATGAGGCC
>NW_007076839.1:0-1031 GCF_000164805.1 Carlito syrichta | reverse complement strand
TCTCTGAAGGGCACTTGACCTCCAGCTACTCCAAGGATAATGTGGGGAAGTTTGGCTGCCGTTTCCATTGCACTGGATTGGCTTCAAGTCAACAGAGAGAATTTGAGGCAAAGGCACAGGGTGTGTTGGAGAAAGAAGAGGTAAATAAGCATCTGGTTCATCAAGGGCCGAGGACATGCAGTGCTTGAAGAGGCCCAGCCCTATGCACCTGACCAACAGTGCTATTATGGTTAATTGGAAGATGATGCCATCACAAAACTCCAGTAGTGTCAATGAGGTGTCTTCTCAATAGAAATCCAATCTGATGATATATTTTTGAGAGGTCCTACTCCTTAAGATTGTTTATCAGAGCTAAGAAATAAAATAAAATAGCAAAAAAGCAAAATGACCTGGACGTGAACCTCAACTTGGCCATTTGGTTGCTGCGTGCCTGTAGAGGAGAAGCTTAGCCTGGAAAGAATGTCTATCTTCTCATCTGCTAAACTGGCATCGTGCTGGATCCCTCCTACCATGGTTGGGGCTAATTAGACAAGACAGACAACATGAACTGGCAGACTCAGAAAGAGTAAAGAACCCATGCTAAATGTATCCTAACAACACACAGGAACTTTTCCCCTTCAGTTATTATTGCCATGCCTAAATGCCTAGAGAAAAGGGAGGACTGAACTGTTTTGATTGAAACTAAGTAGCAGAAATCTTTAAAAAAAAGTATACTCTGTTAGTATCTGCCATGTTAACACAATTTAGGCTTTCATTTGAAGTAGAAATCTGAGCATTTCTTGAATTTACCATCATATGAGATGAATCTCCGAAGACAGTGAGACCTTTGAGGGAGGTCATGTCCCCACGTGTGTCAGCTTCCTGAGGCCATATGTGCCACTCTGTTCTTGTCCTTAGGAAGCTAAGCATTCGAGATACTCCTACAGGAGTGATTGGGACACCACTAGGGGATGTTTCTGGTCACTGACAACCCAGTAGGCAAACCAGTCACTGAGGGGTGCTGATGTCTGGAGGGACCAATGCCAATGTCT
>NW_007076838.1:0-840 GCF_000164805.1 Carlito syrichta | reverse complement strand
ATGGCTTAGGTAATCCTATGATCGCAAGACACAGAGTGAAGTAACACTAATGACGCCACGGGATGGAAATCAGGGGGAAAATCCAAATCGGTTTACTGAAAAGAACTAAAGAAGGCTTTTATTCTCAGTGAAGTGTTCTAATGCTTTCAAATATAACTTCCACATTACTTCCCATAATTTCAAAGAAGGCCAATCCTATCAAGCTTTCCCATTTTCCTTTCGTGCTGCTCCTCCCTATTTCCTCAACCACAATGGGTCGAAGGGCCCACTGTCAAGAGATTCGAGCCTGTGTCCTGAATAATTAGCATACATGGGAGTTCAAATGTCGACTGAACTTCTATGGCAGAATAGCATAGAATAATAATACAGACACTTGGACTTGAATATGTTGTATCTTTGGCTCTTGTGCCAGCATGAGCTCCATGGAGCTCTTTCACACCATTACACAGAAGAAGGTGTGAGGTCTAGGAGCTACGCCTGATCCAGTGAAGGCTGCTCTTGAGAGCAGTGCCCAGGAAAGGAGGGACCTGGAGCCATACCAGACTGACAGTCAGTCACCCTGGTGTCATGGAGCAAGTTCCGCGGAAGGACCATGACCGGAACGGGAAGCAGGAGGCAGTTAAGGAAGGATGTAGCTTCTGATAACAAATCTCCAATGTGATACGAAATTGGAGTTTGCAGATCGCACACAAATATTACATTAGAAAAGAGAAACGGGCAAGAATCATCTCTCCAATACATCCAAAAATTAGCCGGGCGCGGTAGCACGCGCCTGTATTTACAGCTACTTAGAAGGCTGAAGTTGAAGGATCGCCGGAGCCCAGCGGGTCGAGGCTGCGT
>NW_007076837.1:0-580 GCF_000164805.1 Carlito syrichta | reverse complement strand
ACAAAAACCACATGATTATATCATTAGATGCAGAAAAAGCTTTTGATAAAATCCAGCACCCCTTCTTTGATAAAAACCCTTGAACATCTAGGCATATGGGGAACATACCTCAAAATAGTAAAAGCCATCTACGAGAAATCCACAGCCAGCATACTCCTAAATGGACAAAAATTGGAACCATTTCCCCTGAAAACTGGAACAAGACAAGGATGCCCACTCTCACCCCTCCTGTTCAACATAGTATTGGAAGTCCTGGCTCGAGCAATCAGAGAAGTGGAGGCAATCAGGGGAATCCAAATAGGAAAAGAGGAAGTCAAGTTATCTCTCTATGCAGATGATATGATGGTGTACTTTGAAAACCCAAGAGAATCTGTCAAAAACCTCCTTACACTGATAAAGCCCTTTGGCAAAGTCCCAGGATACAAAATAAATGTACAAAAGACAATCGTACTTCTCTACACCAATAATAAACAAACAGAAACCCAAACAAAAAACACAATTCCATTCACAATAGTCACAAAAAAAATGAAATATCTTGGCATCTTCCTAACCAGAGACGTGAAAGACCTTTACAATGAAA
>NW_007076836.1:0-327 GCF_000164805.1 Carlito syrichta | reverse complement strand
TTGATAGGATTGGCCTTCTTTTAAATTATGGGAAGTAATGTGGAAGATATATTTGAAAGCATTAGAACACTTCACTGAGAATAAAAGACTTCTTTACTTCTTTTCAGAAAACATATTTGGATTTTCCCACTGATTTCCATCCAGTGGCATCATTAGTCTTTACTTCACTCTGTGTCTTGCGATCATAGGATTACCTAAGCCATTTTCATAATTGTAACCTCTTTAGGGACACCAACATTCCCTTGAAGAGTGAAGGCTCATGATTCACCCCTTCTTTGACTCAGCAAATAGTTTTGTGTAAAATAAAGCAGAGGATCCAAAGCAGAA
>NW_007076835.1:0-824 GCF_000164805.1 Carlito syrichta | reverse complement strand
CCATCCTGACTGAAAATTGGTGACTCCTCAAGGTCGTTTTCACTTGCATTTTCGCATGACAAATGAGGCTGAGCTTTTTCCAATGTCTTTGGTGGCTGCTTGTATGTCTGCTGTTGAGATGGGTCTGTTCATATCTTTTGCTCACTGTGAAATGAGGCTGTTTGCTTTTTTCTTGTCGGCAAGTGGCAGTTCCTTGTAGTTCCGAGCTGATCATCCCTTGTCAGATGTACATTCGCAAATATGTTTTCCGCATCTGTGGGTTGCGTTTCTCTATGAGTCAGGGCCTCACTCTGATGCCCAGACGGTACTAGAGTGGTACAATCACACCTGACCACAGGGTAGACCTCCGGGGCTCAGGCAATCCTCCCAAGCGGCTGCAACGAAAAGCCTATGTCTCCAAGCCCAGCTCATTGATGACATTTTGGAGATAGAGATGAGGCTGCCTGATGTTACACAGTCATGGTTCAACTCCTGGGCTCCAGCAATCTTCCGTCCTCAGTCCGCCAAAGTGCTGGATGACAGGTGGGAGATTCCATGACTGGCCTACCCTTAGCGGGAGTCGTTTTGGTCCACAATGAAGTGTGCTTTGATTGCGGGGATACGCTTCCTAGCTGTCCATAGCCAACGATTTAGCTTGCTTCCCTTAGGGTTCTATGAGTTTCCTTTACTTCTCACCACCAACATTCACCACTCAACTTTGCGGAGAGCACCCTGGCATTTGTTCTTGCCACAGAGTCTCCTTGAAAAGTAGCCAGACCTGTGAGTGAGAATTTCAGAGTGCTGTGATCATAGACAGTGCCTCTACTGCGAGGAAAACCTTCTCT
>NW_007076834.1:0-725 GCF_000164805.1 Carlito syrichta | reverse complement strand
AGTAAACCCACACCAGCCCCAGAACTTAACATGGAAGGTCGTAGATCTTACCACAGGTACCATCATTTGGCAGGCATCCAACATAACCCCTCCTAGAACCTGGTTTCCAACTATAACTGGGGACTTAAAAGACTTTTTCCCGAGAGATGTCTGGAAATGTTCCCACCCTGAAACAGTCCCCAAAGGTGCCCACACCACCCAGATCCATTACATGTGTAAAAGGTGGGCCCTTACAACTCCTCAGTTTCCTAAATACAAATACTTCTATGTATGCCCTGGCCATGATCAGGATAAAACCTGTAAAGATGCCACTGAATACTATTGCCCCAGCTGGTTTTGTGTCTCCACGGGAGACATAACATGGCAACCTGCCAAATTCCATGATTTAATTAAGATGCAAAGACTAACCCCTATTTCTGAACAGTCACCTTGCTTTACTTTTGAAATCTGCAATCCCGTAACTATAAGCTTCACTGAGAAAGGGAAGAAAGCTCAAGGTTGGGATATCAGAAAAACATGGGGAATCCGGTTATATGACCCAATACACTCAGGATGGAAGAATTCATGTAACTTCTTTATGATTAGACTATCCATCCGGGCCCCCAGTCAGAAAACCAAAACCCTTGATATGGGACCCAACCCTGTTATAGCACCTAAACTTAAACCAAAAGTTAAACCTAAGCCCACAACCACTACACCAATACTCTCGACTGCGACTTATACCA
>NW_007076833.1:0-311 GCF_000164805.1 Carlito syrichta | reverse complement strand
GCCCCCCCGGCCTCCGCGTCCCGCCGGCCTCCACCCCCGGCCTACGCGTCCTGCCGGCCTCACCATCAGCCTCTCTATCATGCCGGCTGGCCCTCTCGGCCTCTGCATCACGCCGGCCTCACCATCAGCCTCTCTATCACGCCGGCCGGCCCTCTCGGTCTCTGCATCACGCCGGCCTCTCCATCAGCCTCTCTATCACGTCGGCTGGCCCTCTCGGCCTCTGCATCACGCTGGCCTCACCGTCAGCCTCTCTATCACGCCAGCCGGCCCTCTCGGCCTCCGTGTCACGCCGGCCTCCCCCCGGCCTCACC
>NW_007076832.1:0-305 GCF_000164805.1 Carlito syrichta | reverse complement strand
GTAGGTATAAAAGAAAAAATCCTAAAGGCTGCAAGAGAAAAAGGTCAGACTACCTACCAAGGAAGACCAATTAGATTAGCAACAGATTTATCTACAGAAACCCTCCAGACTAGGAGAGCTTGAAGCCCTATCTTCAAAGTTCTAAAAGATAAACAATTTCAACCAAGAATAACCTACTCAACCAAGCTTCATCAGTGAGGGAGAATTGAAATCTTTCCCAGATATCCAATCCCTAAGAACCTACACTGCCACCAGACCACCGCTACAAGAAACACTTAAGAAAGTATTGAACACAGAAGAAAAGG
>NW_007076831.1:0-488 GCF_000164805.1 Carlito syrichta | reverse complement strand
TTTTTTTTTTTGTCTTTCTTTCGGTTTGGGGGTTGGTTCGTGTATATTTTATTCTTTTCCCTGTACTCTTGTGAAGAACGTTGTTTTTTATTTCCTTTTGTTCTGTGTTTAGTACTTTCTTAAGTGTTTCATGTAGAGATGGTTTGGGGGCAGCAAAAGTTCTTAGGGATTGGATATCTGGGAAAGATTTTAATTCTCCCTCACTGATGAAGCTTAGCTTGGCTGGGTAGGTTATTCTTGGTTGAAATTGTTTATCCTTTAGGACTTTGAAGATAGGGCTCCAAGCTCTCCTAGCCTGCAGGTTTTCTGCAGATAAATCTGCTGCTATTCTGATTGGTCTTCCATGGTAGGTGATCTGGCCTTTTTCTCTTGCTGCCTTTAGGATTTTTTCTTTTGTGCCACCTTTATTTAGGTGAATTATTATGTGTCTAGGAGTTGGTCTTCTCATTTGATGTCTTGCTTTAGTTCTCTGAATCTCTTGTGTTAGA
>NW_007076830.1:0-909 GCF_000164805.1 Carlito syrichta | reverse complement strand
CCAACTACTTATTTGTTCTGTGACTTTAGCAGACTTGACTTCTCTGTGCCTCAGTTTCCTCATCTGTAAAATGAGGATCACAATAGTGCCTACTTCATTTTGAATCAGCGGTCTCATTCTTTCACCCGGACTGGGGTGCAGTGGCATGATTACAACTCACTACAGCCTCAACCTCCTAGGCTCAGGTGATCCTCCCGTCTCAGTCTTTCGAGTAGCTGGGGGCTAAAGGCATGTGCCACCACACTCAGGTAATTTTTTTTTTATTTTTTGTAGAGATGAGGTGTTGCTATGCTGCCCAGGCTTGTTTCAAATGACTAGGCTCAAGCGATCCTCCTGTCCTGGCCTCCCAATGTGCTGAGATTACAGGCATGAGCCACTGCACCCAGTCCATATAAATAAATAATTAAATATATATATTTATGAGAAAGGGACTACTTTGAGATCATGTGGCCCTAATGTCTCAAAACTTTGTGGGCATCTAATCCACAGTTTTCTCATGGCTAGTCTTAACCATTGACTGCTATATATTGATACTATTGATATTCGCTTAAATTTAAATGTAGTTGCTAACATGTAAAATGAAAAATAATAAGGATGTACAGCTTTTCTTGCAAAACCTTCAGAAAACACGTTCCTATGTGAGCTCTATTCTCAGAGGCCCCAAATCAAGTGGTATTAGGGGACCATTACCTGCTGCAGCAGGGGCAGGTCTTTTCTTCATTTTCACATGAGTTTGCCATTGACCACACTACCCCCCCCTCTCTGTAACTCCTCCTACTTTGGCTGAGTGCCACCTACCAAGTATTATTCCATCCATACTGTTGCTTTTCCAATCATAGAATAAAACTAAAAACTAAATGTGTCCCCATACCCATGTACTTTTGAGAAATAAAAAACAGAAACAAAGAC
>NW_007076829.1:0-952 GCF_000164805.1 Carlito syrichta | reverse complement strand
CCTGTCCGTATGGTCACGGCCCCTAGAGAAGGGCATGGCCGGGGCGCGAGCGCTCCTGTACGGTTCCAAACCCGTGTTCGTGAGAGCTCGTGAAAAGCGGGCTTCCCCTTACCACCTAAGCACTCCCAGTAAGGAGCTTCAGGAGATCCTTGACTTCCCTGTAGTCTATGCTCCTTCAACTGAAAGATGTGAATCTCCTTTTACTCCCCTTTTCTGAGTGGTTATAAGTTTGAATAACACAGTATCGATGTGATCATAAGCCTTGTGAGTTATATGACTTTTGTGCCCATGTCATCGTAAACTTTGTGATTCGTATGGCTTTTGCATATTGCGTGACGTCCTAGGCCCTTTACCCTGTGGCGAGCTTGATGAAGGCTTCTGCCGGGCCCTACTGGTCAAAGCTGTGAGATACGCCTGATACCTGGCACCGGGAAGTCTGGACCAAAAAAATCACTCGCTGTCGATAAACGTGGCTGAAGTTCAAGCGCTCGTCCCTGCTCTGCCGGTCATGTGGCTGACGTGGAGGTCCCGGCGACTCTGGACCGTAAAAGCGAACTGTAAAAGTCTAGAAGGGGAGCGGGACCGTTTTGAAAGACCTCGAGTCTGGCTCTGCACCCTGGATTCGAACTCAGAGATAAACTTCTCTCTGCCGGTTCCCCGCCCCTCTGAGTTACTGGCATCGGGAGGAGCAGCCGAGCGTTACTCAGACCGTGACACGGGGACAGGGCCTCACGATGCCGGCCAGGCTGGTCTCAAACTCCTGGCTCGAAGCCATGCTCCCTCCTCAGCCTCCCAAAGTGCTGGGATGACGGGCGTGAGCCACCGCACCCGGCTTCTGCTTCCTTTGGAATGTGGCTATTAGAAACCGTTTCATTTGGGGCCCTCTCTTCCTTTCTCCACCATCGTGGCGTGCACGGTGGACTCCGTTGCTCTCCATGCCTTCTCACGAGGC
>NW_007076828.1:0-352 GCF_000164805.1 Carlito syrichta | reverse complement strand
TTTCGGAAATGGAGGACTTTCTGTCATCACACAACCTGCCTAGGTTGAAACAAGAAGAAAGTGAGACTCTAAATAGACCAATAACAATCAAGGAAACTGACTATGTAATAAGAAAACCACCTACAAAAAAAAAGCCCTGGACCAGATGGCTTTCCAGCAGAATTCTACAAGACATTTAAGGAGTAGCTGATTCCAATCCTACTGAAGGTATTTCAGGCAATTGAGAAAGATGGAACCCTCCCCAAATCATTGTATGACGCTAACATCACAATGATACCCAAGCCAGGTAAAGACCCAACAAAGAAAGAGAACTACAGGCCAATATCTTTGATGAACATAGATGCTAAAATTC
>NW_007076827.1:0-912 GCF_000164805.1 Carlito syrichta | reverse complement strand
ACCACAGGCCATAGCAATCTGCAGGGTATTCATGGTGATCTGTTCACCACACCCCCCCACCCCCAAATATGAACACAGTCAAGAATCAGACTATTTCTCAGGTACCAGCACGTGCACAAACACACAAGCTTTCTGCTGCTGTGACCCACCACCCACCCTGCTGCTGCCACCACCACCCTCCTGATCCTGGCTCAAGCACCAGCCATGAGCAATTAGGAGAGGTAGAATCTCTCTCTGGAGAAGGCAAGAGTCTTCTGCTGTGTTTGACATTTTGAAGAAATGTCCACATTTTCTGTAGACTTGGGTTTGAATCCAGACATAGTTAATACTACTCCTTAACTGTGTGATCCTGGACAAGCTACTTAACCTCTGTAAACCTCAATGTCTCCATCTGGAAAATAGAGATAATATAGATACCACTTCACAGCACCATCATGAGGGTTAACAGAAAAAATGTACATGAAGTACTTGACTACATACTGTCTTGGTAAATGCAGTGCTCAAACCATCAACTGTCAGTAGGGAAAGAGAAGAAAATGCTCCCTGATGGAATTTTTCTGAGGTATTGCTGCTGCACAGAGACAGGCCCTCCCGGGAGTAAGCCAGTGGGGAGCCAGCTGGGGATATCAAACCAAGGTTCACTCCTGGGATCTGAGGTGTCTGGGGGGAATATACAAAGGAGCTTCCTGTGGTTAGACAATCTCTCATAACTTCACACCCAGAATATCCTAGCACAAAGACTTGGAGATCAGCATTTGAATCTTATACTTACATAATGCCTCTCTGAAGAGATTCTCACAGTTACCTTCATTTACTAAGTGCTTATTTACTGGGTGCCTACTATGTAGCAGGCACCATGTTAGGTGCATCAGAATTAAAAATGAAGAAGCAGCCCGGCCCTCAAAGGACTCT
>NW_007076826.1:0-706 GCF_000164805.1 Carlito syrichta | reverse complement strand
AAGAAGGACTTTTGTTATAATAAAATAAGTTAACATACTTCAAGCATCTCACAATTTCCTGGCTTGCTGATCAAAGTGGTCAATAAATGTCTGTTTCTGTTTTCCTTTCTGTCATTACTTACACATTTCATGAGTTGTGTTTGTGTTTTTTTGCTTCCATGAATAAACTTATGCTATGCTCCAGTTTCTTTTTGCACTTCAAATGTGATCATCCTTTATTCAAGTTCTTTAAATCCCTATGCCTTGCTGTTTTCAGGGCAGGCACATATAGCAACTCAACTGGGGCATTAGCTAGTCTAGGAATTATATCTTCCAGTATAACCCCTTAATCCATCAGAGAGAGAGAGAGAGAGAGAGAGAGAGAGAGGAGAGAGACTGTGTGTGTGTGTTTCATCTACCATGCATTCTACCAAAATTTATTTGGGTTTCTCCATTAACCTGAAACTGTGCTGGGTTCTAGTAATAAAGAAATGAGTCAGGTGTGGTCTCTGCCCTGGCAGAGCTCATGTATTCCAGTGTGGAGACAGACACATAAATGGGTGCTTAAAAGCAATGCAGTGGGTGTGAAAGGAAACATTAGGGAGGGGCAGCTAATTCATCTGTTGGAGCAGTTTGTCAAATATTTAGAAGAAGCTGTTATTTTGTGAGTCTGACAGAATAAGCCAAGAGCTAGCCTGGAGGGAAAAGGAGACAAAGAACAGGCCTG
>NW_007076825.1:0-870 GCF_000164805.1 Carlito syrichta | reverse complement strand
GTTGAACATTTCTTCATGTGTCTGTTGGTTGCTCGGATGTCTTCCTTTGTGAAGTGTCTGCTCATATCTTTTGCCCATTTTATAATGGGGTTGTTTGTTTATTTTTTTTCAGCACGTTTGAGTTCCTTGTAGATCCAGGATGTTAAGCCTTTGTCGGACCTGGAGTTGGCAAATACTTTTTCCCAGTCTGTAGGCTGTCTCCCTGCTCTCTTTATGGTTTCTTTGGCTTTGCAGAAGCTTGTCAGTTTAATAAGGTCCCACTTGTCTATTTTCTCTCTTATGAGCTGTGGGTTTTAGGTTTTGTTCAGGAATTGGATGCCAGTTCCGAGTTCCATGAGGGTATTTCCTTCCTTTTCTAAGGTTCTTATGGTTTGAGGTTTTACATTTAGGTCTCTGATCCATTTGGAATTAACCTTTGTGCATGGGGATAGATAGGGGTCCTGTTTCAATCTTCTGCATGTGGTCAACCAGTTTTCCCAGCACCATTTAATGAATAGGTTCTCCTCTCCCCAGTGGTAGGTGGTGGAGGCTTTGTCGAAGATGAGTTGGTTGAGAAATTGAGGTTTTGCTTCTGGAATCTCAATTCTATTCCATTGATCTATATGCCTGTTCCTATACCAATACCAAGCTGTTTTGATGATTGTAACTTTATAGTAAAGTTTGAAGTCTGGTAATGTGATACCACCTGCTTTTTTTATTTGCTGAGGATTGTTATGGCTATTCTTGGACGTTTGTGTTTCCATATGAATTCCTGCATTGTTTTTTCTAGGCTTGAGAAGAATGTTACTGGTAATTTGATGGGTATTGCATTGAATTTGTAGATTGCCTTAGGTAAGATGGACATGTTCACAATGTTGATTCTTCCAATCC
>NW_007076824.1:0-1028 GCF_000164805.1 Carlito syrichta | reverse complement strand
CCTTCCCTTCTTGGTTTCAAATTGACCCTCACCTTGTTACAAGATGGTTGTCAATAGAAATTGTGCCAAACAAATAGACAATGCTTTTTCTTTTCTTTTTGTTTGAGTTAGAGTCTCACTATGTCACCCAGACTGGAGTGCAGTGGCTGCTTCCGGCCACTGCAGCCTCGACCCACTGGGCTGCAGTGATCCTTCCACCTCAGCCTTCCAAGTAGCCAGAATTACAGGCACGCGCTACCAAGCCTGTCTGATTTTTTTTATTTATTGTAGAGATGAGGTCTCGCCAAGTTGCCCAGGCGGGTCTCGAACCCGTGGGCTCAGGCAATCCACTCACCTCAGCCTCCCAAGGCATGGGATTACAGGTTGAGCCACCAAGCTCAGCTGATAATGCTTTTTCATTGGGAGGTGGGGATGAGAGATGCAGCAGAGTTCACTCTTCTGTGGAATAGGGCAAGGGGAACATTAAAGTGAGCATAGAATCCAAGTGAACTCCAGGACAAAGGCTTGGGACAGACAGAGGATGGGAGAGGAGAGAAGGAAGGCTACATGGACAGAGTTAGAAAGAGGACTTTTCTTAATGTTACATTGGAAGAGTAGAAGCACTTCAGGGCATCAGTCATGCATGTGAGATATACTGACAGCAAGAGAAATGACATGGAAGATTTGAAAGAAGTTGGGAGTGTTATAAATTTACACTCCTTGGTGTTTTCGTGAAAGACTGTAAATTGAGATTTACAGTGATTTTCAGCGATTTTGGTTGCTGGAGTACAACAGATACTAAAGTTTGGTTTGCTCAACACTTCCATTTCCAGCTCTATTACAGAAAGTTTAACCACATAATTTATCATCCCGAGGCACTGGAGGCTAAAGGGAACCCTACGAATGATTTTGTGTGTTCCCAGTGTAAACCAGGACTACCGCAGGCATATCAAGACATGATTTATTCTAATAAATACAATTTTAGTCAAAAATGCTTCTATAGCAGCTGGAAAGTGAGATACTCAAACCCTCTAACTCCATTGCATCTA
>NW_007076823.1:0-751 GCF_000164805.1 Carlito syrichta | reverse complement strand
TGAAGAAACATCTTACCAAAATCTCTGGGATGCCATGAAAACTGCAGTAAGAGGGGAATTTATATCCCTACAAATGCACATGAAGAAAATGGAAGGATCAGAAATTAACAGCCTAACAAGCCACCTAAGGAAGCTGGAAAAGCAAAACCACAAAAACCCTAATTTCAGCAAAAGAATCCAGATCACCAATATAAAAGCCCAAATCTTGAACATAGAAGACAAAAAGATAATACAAAAAATAAATGAAACAAAAAGCTGGTTCTTCGAAAGGATAAACAAGATCGTTGGACCCCTAGCTAGACTGACCAAGAAAAAAAGAGAAAAAACCCAAATAAGCACAATCAGAAACACAAAAGATAAAGTCACATCTGACCCTGAATAAATACAAAAGATCATCAGAGACTACTATGTACACTTGTATGGAAACAAACTTGAAAACCTTAAGGAAATGGAGGACATTCTGACATCACACAACCTGCCTAGGCTGAAACACGAGGAAATTGAGACCCTAAATAGACCAATTAACAATCAAGGAAATTGAATATGTAATAAGGAAAGTACCTACCAAAAAAACCCTGGTCCAGATGGCTTTCCAGCAGAATTCTACAAGACATTTAAGGAGGAAGCTGATACCAATCCTACTGAAGGTATTCCAGGTGATTGAAAAAGATGAAATTCTCCCCAAATTATTTTACAAAGTCATGATCATATTGATACCCAAGCCAGGTAAAAACCCAGCAAAGAAAGAGAA
>NW_007076822.1:0-1065 GCF_000164805.1 Carlito syrichta | reverse complement strand
CTATTTCTAGTCTCGTTAAGCCCTTTATTCAAGTCACAGAGAGGTTTCACTACAGGAAATCTCTCCACTCCTGTTCTTAATCTTATCTCTAGGTTAATGATCCTGACTTTTCCCTTTGTAATGATGACTTCCTGAGTATTAAATCAACATAAACACTCCTTCAGCTTTGCATCATGCCCAACTACTTCCTTACAGTCTTCTCACATTTGTAAAGATTCTGATTACTTTTGTATTCCCTTATATATCACTTACTTATCTAACTACAATCTTTTCCCTAGCTCTAGCTCAGGGGTTGCCAAACTTCTGAAAATAGTATTGTGCAGATAGTGTTGTGGGCTTTGCTGGCCACATACATCTCTATCGTGTGTTCTTCTATAGGTTTGGTTTTGTTTCTAACTCTAAAAATGTAAAAACGTTTCCTGGTCCACTGACTGGATTTGGCCTGCTGGCTGTGTGGCAGGATGCAGCAAATGGTCAAATATATTTCTTGTACGATTGAGTGAATAAACACAGAAACATGTAGCTGGTTCAGGATCAGCAGTTGGCCTCATGGCAATCACTAGCCCAGGGCAGGAAAGGAGTTGATAGCAGTTAAAAGTATTTCCTTTTGAGCCGGGCTCGGTGGCTCAGCCTGTAATCCCGCGCCTTTGGGAGGCTGAGGTGAGTGGATTGCCTGAGCCCGCGGGTTCGAGACCCGCCTGGGCAGCGAGACCTCATCTCTACAATAAATCAAAAAATCAGCCGGGCGTGGTAGCGCATGCCTGTAATTCCGGCTACTTGGAAGACTGAGGCGGAAGGATCGCCGGAGCCCAGCAGGTCGAGGCTGCGGTGGCCGGAAGCGGCCACTGCACTCCAGTCTGGGTGACAGAGTGAGACTTCCACTCAAAAAAAAAAAAAAAAAGTATTTCCTTTTGTATGGCAAGTTGCAACTTCAAAGACCGGCCATGTCGCCAGGCAGGTTTTTTTGGGAAAGGCCAAATAGCCCAAAGACTAACCATTTAATGGATATGCAAAAAGATCGGCTAATTCACAGACTTATCTAAAAACCCCCCTTCTGAAGTTGAC
>NW_007076821.1:0-305 GCF_000164805.1 Carlito syrichta | reverse complement strand
CTGATCAGACTTGCCTTATTAATGTCGTCTAATCCTAATTGCCTTATTAGTGCCCTCTGATCCTTCTTGCCTTATTAGTGCCTTCAGATACTACTTGCCTCATTTTTGCCGTCTGATACTACTCGCTTTATTAGTTCCGTCTGATCCTACTTGCCTTGTTAGTTCCGACTGATCCTACTTGCCTTATTAGTGTCGTTTGATCCTACTTCCCTTATTAGTGCCGTCTGATACTACTTGCCTTTTTGTGTTCCGTCTGATCCTACTTGCCTTATTGGTGCCGTCTGATCCTACTTGCCTTATTAGTG
>NW_007076820.1:0-1001 GCF_000164805.1 Carlito syrichta | reverse complement strand
TGCCTCTTGCTCTCCGCGCTGCGTCTCTTTTTCTCTTGGTATCTATGTGTGGGACCCACTGTCACGTCTTCTCATTTTTTCTGTCCTGCTTCTCTGTCTCTCTCCGTTTGTCTCCCAGGGCATGTTTCGCCCTCAGGGTCTCTGCGTGCGTGCCCGAGAGCGTGCGTGTGTACGTGTGTGCCTTTCGCGGTCAGGGTGGCTGTGGGGTCGAGGATCCGGCTGCAGGCTGACGAGTGGGAGGGCGTCTGTCTTCCGAAGGGCTTGGCTCCACCCCTCCCACGGGATGCCCCGCACGCCTGTCTCCCGCGGCGCCCTGCTTACAGGCACCCGGCCGGCCTGCGGGGCATCCAGCCCGGCAGGTACTTGAGGGCGCGCATCCCGGCTGCCGCCTGCAGGGCGCCTCAGGGCGCAAAGGCGCAGGATGCGCCCCAGGCTGGGATGGTAAGCAGGGTGGCTCCGGGGGAGCGCTTGGATGGGAGACCTCACGACCAGGCAATGCTGCGGTCGAGAGGCTTCCCCAGGCATTGGGCCCTCCCCAAACACTGTCTCCCTCTTTCCTGTCTCTCTGTATCTTTCTGCCTTTTTCTCTCCGCGCTGCGTCTCTTTTTCTCCTGGTATTGATGAGTGTCTGAGCCACTGTCGCGTCTTCTCAATTTTTCTGTCCTGCTTTGTCCTCTCTCTCTGTCTCTCTCCCAGGGGAGGGTTCGCCGTCCGAGTCTCTGCGGGCGTGCCTGAGAGCGTGCGTGTGCACGTGTGTGCCTTTTTGGGTGGGGTGGGCTGCGGGCTAGGTGATCCGGCCGCCGGCTGACAAGCGGGAGGGTGTCTGTGTCCCGAAGGGCTCGGCTTCCGCGCTCCCACGGGATGGCCCGCACGCCCGTCTCTCCCGGCGCCCTGCCGACGGGCCTCCGGGGGCCCTGTGGGGCACTCCGCGGAGCCGGCCCTTGAAGGCGCGCCCTCGGCGAACCGGGCGGCGGGGCGCTTCAGGCGCGCAGGCGCAGGAT
>NW_007076819.1:0-829 GCF_000164805.1 Carlito syrichta | reverse complement strand
TTTTAGGTGACGACCGCCAGTGTCGGCAGCTGGACCTGCAGAGAACTGCATTCCTAGAACAATGTTGCGTGTCCTGAGTGTTTTTTCCCCTGCCTTCTCCCCTCTTATGGAGTTGGGTGTGAGAGGAATTGTCCAATCTGAATGTTAAACTTTCACAGAAGTGATAGCTGATCATTTAAATTTGCTGCAAAAACAAACCAACACTGGCAGGGTCTGGTACTGCTGAGGCTCCCAGTTTGTTCCTGTGTGGTGCAAGTTTTGCCCACTGCGCTGGAAGATGGGACGGGAGTGCGGAGAGGACTAGGGACTGCAGAGGAAGGTGGGATCTTCTGGGCATCCCCTGTGCTGAGGCCACACCAACCCACCCCTGCCCTTGCGGCTACTCTTTAACCTCCAGTGGACGAGGCCTCTTGCTTCTGACTTCTGTTCCATTTATTAACGAAACAGAAGGAAAGTCGTCAGAGCATCTACCCTGCAGGAGGCCAGTTTTCATGTGAACATTCTGTGGTTTGGTGGCTAAATTTGCATCTTATGGAGATTTTCTCGGTGAGACTTCTTAGAAAGGTCAAGAGAAAAAGCATGCTGGAGGGAGGCAGGAGAAGGACCTGGGCCAGCCAGGAGAGGTCAAGAGGCTGAGAGTTGCCCAGGAAGTGCTGGGAAGGAGATGGGACGGGGAGTGAAAGGGTGACTGCCTATCAGCGCCTGTGGGGCAGGGGAGAGGTTGGTCAGTGTGTGTACTATTTTGCGATTAGAGGAGCGTGAATTCAGGTGTGCTATGGCACTGTATGGTGACCCTGACAAATAACGATGTCCTGAATATTCCAAGATA
>NW_007076818.1:0-360 GCF_000164805.1 Carlito syrichta | reverse complement strand
GGAATGGAGAGTAACGGAATGGAATGGAATGGAATACAATGGAATGGAAAGGAGAGTAGCTGAACTGAGTGGAATGGAAAGGAATGGAATAGAGTGTAAGAGAATGGAATGGAATGGCGAGTAATGGAAAGGTATGGAATGGAATGGAGAGTAACTGAATGGAATGCAATGGAATGGAATGGAATGGAGTGGAATAGAATGAAAAGTAACGGAATAGAATGGAATGAATTGGAGTTGAGAGTAACGGAGTGGAATTGAATGGAATGGAATGAAGAGTAATGGAATGAAGATTAAAGGAATGTAGTGTAATGAAATGGAATGGAATGGAGAGTAACGGAGTGGAATGGAATGGATAGAAAC
>NW_007076817.1:54946-66072 GCF_000164805.1 Carlito syrichta | reverse complement strand
TACAAGGAACTCAAACATGCTGAAAAGAAAAAAACAAACAACCCCATTATAAAATGGGCAAAAGATATGAACAGACACTTCACAAAGGAAGACATCCGAGCAGCCAACAGACACATGAAGAAATGTCAGCCTCACTAATCATCAGGGAGATGCAAATCAAAACCACACTGAGATACCACCTAACTCCAGTCAGAATGGCAATTATCAACAACTCAAAAAATAACAACTGCTGGAGAGGGTGTGGTGAAAAGGGAACACTTCTACTCTGTTGGTGAGAGTGTAATTTAGTGCAACCTCTGTGGAAAGCAGTGTGGTGATTCCTAAAAGCTCTAAATATCAACCTCCCATATGACCTCACAATCCCCCTACTGGGAATATACCCTGAAAAACTCAAATCACTCTATAAAAAAGATACCTGTACACGTATGTTAATCGCAGCATTGTTCACGATAGCGAGAACCTGGAAGCAACCATGCTGCCCATCAAAATAGGACCAGATAAAAAAAATGTGGTACATATGCACGATGGAATACTACGCAGCCATAAAAAAGAACAAAATCATGAATTTCGCAGCAACCTGGATGGAACTAGAGTCTATAATACTGAGTGACCTCTCACAGAAACAAAGATCCGAGTATCACATGTTTTCACTCATATAATGGACCTTGAACATCCAATGTAATAATATAAGAAAATAACTGACAGTAGTGGGAAACTACGGGGAGGGGAGGGAGATGGGATTAACGGTAGCAAATATCTGTCTGGGGATGGGGAAGCACCTCTTATCAACAAGGGTGCCTGAACAAAATGTATTTGTATACCTAACACTGAAGTGTACCCCACAATATCATAATTTAAAAAAAATAAATATATATATAAAAAAAGAAAACATGAAGTGATGCTTCTAGTGAACCTAACCAGGCATTTATGGTGAGAGACCTGATCTCCCCCTAGTTCTTTTCTGGAGCAGGATAGTTACCCACACCTCTGCTGGTCCATCCCAAGCCGGCATCATACAAAAGGAACATGATGGAGAAAAATACAATACTCTTCAGCAAAATTACACACTAGATTCAATGTTAAAAGATCAGCCGGGCGTGGTGGCTCAAGCCTGTAATCCCAGCACTTCGGGAGGCCGAGGTGAGAGGATTGCCTGAGCTCAGGGGTTTGAGACCAGCCTGGGCAACTTGGCGAGACCTTGTCTCTATAATAAATCAGAAAATAAGCCAGGCGTGGTACCGCACATGAGGCAGAAGGCTCACTGGAGCCTAGCAGGTCGAGGCTGCGGTGGCCGTGAGCATGCCACAGCACTCCAGCCTGGGTGACAGAGTGAGACTCCGACTCAAAAAAAAGAAAAAAAAAAGGTTAAAAATAAATAAATAAATGAAAGATTGGTTTGGCTTGGTCATTTTGACCTTGAGATTGAACCAGGAGGCCAATTGTCTCTCTTCTCCATTGTGGATAGTCAGGGAGGCTGTAGTGTTCCCCTACACACACATACACACACACACACACACACACACACACACACACACACACACACACACACAATCACTCACTCACTCACTTCCTTTTCTCTCTCTAGCTTAAGCTGTTCATTAATCAGATTCAGAGAACTCAGTGGAAACCTGAGTTTGAGAGTGAGGGAAAAAAGTGGGATGGAGGGGCAAGCAGGGGAGAAGGGGGAAAGCATAGAGAAGTGTATTGGGATCCTAAGGAAGGGACAGGCAGAGAGAGGGAGACCAAGACAGCCCATCTGTGACAGACTCAGGACGATCTGATTCATAAGAACTCTACTTCACTGGGTGTGTGATCATTTGTCCAAATGATTTTCTTTCTGGTAATAGCTCAATGTTCTGTAATAAGAACTTGACTCTGTGTGGGTGTTTGATCATTTACCCAAACGATTTTTTTTCTGGAAATGTCTCAGTGTTCCCTACCTTCCGAAAGCAGGGAACGTAGTTAAATTTTTCATGTTTTGTGGAAAAATTAGTTGCCATTCTGTATTTCAGAGGATTGCGTCAAATAAGAGATAACTTCCAATGAGGTGGGCAGGGTCTGTTCTAGATGCATGGACGGTTCATTGACACCCTGTTACCCTTGGGGTAATGAAAGACCTGAGCACATCCTTCCCATTAGCTCATGATAGGAAGGCAGGGTGAAAATTGATCATAGCATGTTAAGAAAAAGTTGCCCAACTGGGCACTTTGGGAGGTGGAGGCGAGAAGAGTGCCTGAATCCACGGGTTCAAGAACAGCCTGGGCAATATGGCGAGACCTCATCTCTATAATAAAAAAAAAATAGTGGGACTTGGTGGCATGCACCTGTGGTTCCAGCTACCTGGAAGGCTGAGGCGGAAGGATTGCCTGAGTCCAGCAGGTCGAGGCTGCGGTGGCTGTGAGCATGCCACTGCACTCCAGCCTGGAAGACAGAGTGAGACTCCAATTCAGAAAAAAAAAAAAGAGAAAATGTTGCCCAAAGATTACACTGAGGTTAAATCAAACAGCTGCCTTTTAGATAGAAAGCTGACTTTGAAAGGATGAGATGAGGTAGTTCACTGTGAAAGCAAAAAGCAACTCTCGAGAAGGCATTTTCACAGAGAAGACTGGTTAGTGGTGTAGCCCCATGGGTTTTGAAGTTAAACACAGCATGTTCAGTCAATTATTCATTGTACTTACTGCTCTTTCCAAATTACAACTTGAGCTGGGCATGGTGGCTCATGCTTGTAATCCCAGCACTTTGGGAGGCTAAGGCAGGAGGATTGCTTGAGGCCAGGAGTTCGAGACCAGCTTGGGCAACATAATGAGACCTCATCTCTACAAAGAAAAAAAAAATAGTCAGATGTGGTGGTGCTTGCCTATAGTTCCAGCCACTTGAAATGCTGAGGCAGGAGGATTGCCTGAGCTCAGGAGATCAAGGCTGTGGTGAGCCATGATCTGGCAACTGCATTCCAGCCTGGGTAACAGGGTGAGACCCCAACTCAAAAAAAAAGGGAAAAAAAAAAATTACAACTTGAATTTTTGAAGGCAGTTAGGAATAATATGCAAATTCAATCATGAATATGTTTACTTTTATTGTAAATTTTAATTTTGCCTCTTACCTGTTTAAACACCTAAGTCCTTTTTTACATTCTATTACTATTTCTTATAGACAGGTTTCTGCATTTCCTAGGAGAGACTCAAGCTATTTCATGATTTTATAAAATACAGTAATAACCAACATATACAGTTTAACTTTAGTTAACAACATTGTCCTTATTTTGATATATTTTAATTTAAAAATAAAATTACAACAAAACCAGCCCAGTGGCTTTTGCCTATAATTAATCCCAGTACTTTGGAAGGCCAAGATGGGAGGATTACTTGAGCCCAGGAGATTGAGACAGATCTGGGTAACACGGTAAGACTCCATCTCTACAAAAATCAAAACAATTAGCCGGATGTGGTGGCTCATGCCTGAAGTCCCAGCTAGTTGGGAGGCTGAGGTGGGAGGATTTCTTGAGCCCAGGAGTTCGAGGCTGCAGTGAGCTATGTCCATGCCACTGCACTTCAGCCTATGAGACAGAGCAAGATCCCATCTCTAAAAAATAAAAACATTAAAAAAAAAACCCAAATTGCAAAAAAACCCAATTTAATAAGTATGCTAATTAAATCTTTTTTGGGCTTATTGATCACTAAATACTGACAGTTTCAGACATAATGCTAAATATGAGTTGTCACCTGGACTACTTTTCCCGCAAAAACCTCAAAGCCCTTCTCAATGATATTTAACACCAACTTCACCTTTGTGGTAGGTCAGAGCTAAGGAAAACAGACCACGAGCTCTGAGTGACCCTGTGTATTCCTTCTGACTGTGCCAAGAACACAAGGCTCTGGCTGCCCCTTGTCTGAGACATTCCTCAGGGTTGTACTTGCAGTGAGAAAACTCAAGAAAGGAGACAATGTCTCCCACACAGGGCAGGTTTTATGGATTCTTCGAGTTCAGTATTCCTCAGCCACAGTGCAGACTCATGGGAGACACAGCATCCACCTGGGATGCTTTCTGCCTATTGTGCTATAACGGACTCCTTTCTCCCTGACTCCTAGGTCCTGTGTTTTTGACCAGCACCTACAAAACAGCAGCATGCCAACTTATTACATGCAAAGAAGGGTAAAATTAAATCCTAGACCCTGACAGTCAGTGCCAACACAGAGTGGATAATCGCTCTTTTGCCAATCACTTTCTAGGTCCTCAAGTAACAAGACATCACTGCTTTGACTATTCATTTAAGGGTGGGCCTTAAGGAAGGAACCACGAAATTGTAGTTACTCATTGCCTCTGTGTCTCAGGTCAGAATATGCACAAGCTGTCACCATTATCCCTATTTGACAGATGAGAAAACTGAGTTTCACAGAGATTAATCACCTACCAAGACCAGACAAGCTTGTTAGTGGTGGAACAAGGGTCAAACTAAAGGTTTTCTAAAAACTCGAAAATCTGTGCTTTTAGCATGTATATATATTTAGAGAGGGAAACCTGAAGAAGATACTGTATGTTAATAAGGTCTATGTTCTATTTTAGGATTGATAAGTTGTAAGTTTAGGAATTAATTTGCAATGTGAATTTGGGGTAGTTACACCCAAACAATGAACAGTTACAGAACACTATTTCTTTTGTTTGTTTGTTTGTTTAGTTAGAGTCTCACTCTGTAGCCCAGGCTAGAGTCCAGTGGCATGTTCATGGCCACCGTAGCCTCGACCTACTGGGGTCAGGAGATTCTTCCGCCTTAGTCTTCCAAGTAGCTGGAGTCACAGGTATGAGCCACTATGCCCAGCTAATTTTGATTTATTGTAGAGACAAGGTCTTGTCAAGTTGCTCAGGCTGCTCTCATACCCCTGGGCTCAAGCAATCCTATCGCTTCCGCCTCCCAAAGTGCTGAAATTGCAGGCATGAGCCACTGCACCCAGCTAGGAATACGTTTCTTAAGGAAGATTCATGTCTGCTGGGTTCGGTGGTTCAAGCCTGTAATCCCAGCACTTTGGGAGGCCAAGGTGAGAGAATTGCTTGAGCCCAGAAGTTCAAGACCAGCCTAGGCAACATAGGGAGACCTGTCTCTATGAAGATTAAAAAAAAAAAAAGCCAGGTGTGGTGCTGCATGCCTGTAGTCCCAGCTAGGAGGCTGAGGTGGAAGGATGACCTAAACCCAGGAGGTCAAGGCTGTGGTGAGTCCTAGTTACTTTTTTTAATTTCTTGTAGAGTCAAAGTCTTGCTATGTTGCCCAGGCTGGTCTCCAACTTCTGGGCTCAAACAGTCCTCATGTCTTGACCTCCCAAATTGCTGGGATTACAAGCATGAGCCGCTACACCTGGCCAGCATTTGCCACTTTTTATTGTGAAGGTTTTACTATCTCTGTCACTCCAATCCAGTAGGGTTAGATTCATGTCTTGTTCATTTTTCCAATAGTGTTGCTTTGTGTTATATAGGTTTTTTTTGCATCTTTCCTTTTTTTCCCTTTTATTTTTTCTTTTGTCATAAATGTGATAAAATGGTCCTCAAGTGCCAAAAAATACAACAGGAGAATCCCTTCATTAAACACGAGTTTTCATGTTGTGATGCATTACGTCATTGTTTTCATTCACTGTGAAGCCTATTGAATTTTAAGTAGAAGCTTGTAAGACAATGTTATAAATTAATGTAGAATGACTAATAAATACTAAAACAGAGCTTAACAACAATAGCTGCTTAAATCCCAACAAGCACAATTATTTTTTTCTAATTCTTCTTACACTTATCACTCTATAATTTCAATTTAGTGATAGCCCAGAGAAAATTTACCATTTAAAAGTAATTGTCTACAAATTCAGTAAGACAAAACATTGACTAAGCTGAAGCCATTTTCTGCTTCATGCATTTAACACCAATATTTTGTGTTAAACTTTTATGAGTTCAAAATAAGTAAGCATTTTTAACTGGCTTTAACAATTGTATTTGAAAATAGTGAAAATTAGCCGGGCTCGGTGGCTCAGCCTGTAATCCCGCGCCTTTGGGAGGCTGAAGTGAGAGGATTGCCTGAGCCCGCGGGTTCGAGACCCGCCTGGGCAGCGAGACCTCATCTCTACAATGAATCAAAAAATCAGCCGGGCGTGGTAGCGCGCGCCTGTAATTCCGGCTACTTGGAAGGCTGAGGCGGAAGGATCGCCGGAGCCCAGCAGGTCGAGGCTGCGGTGGCCGGGAGCGGCCACTGCACTCCAGTCTGGGTGACAGAGTGAGACTCCAACTCAAAAAAAAATAAAATAAAATAAAATAGTGCACCAGGAAAGTAGAAATTCTTAAACCACTTTTGCAAAAAATGTTGAGTCAGTGTACTGACGTTCATGTGTTGGGTTTGTATTTGTTTCTTAAGACAAATAAACGAGTAAATATCTGAACTATCTTGCTGATTACAATGTAAGAGTACAATATATATATTCTTCTTAAAAATGTATATTTTATATTACATTTATATGTACATTTGTACATACTGTACACATATATGTATATATGAAATATATAATTTAAACTACACATATATTACATATATACATATGTATATATAAATGCATGTATATAAAACATTTGAATCTTAGAAAATGATTTGCTTTGGTCTTTGTTAAAAGCACACAATAACAAAAGAGAAAACAATTTTTTTTTTGTGAGTCTCACTTTGTCACCCAAGCTGGAGTGCAGTGGCATGATCACAGCTCACCACAGGCTTGACCTGCTGGGCTCAGGCAATCCTTTGCCTCAGCCTTCCAAGTAGCTGGGACTACAGGCACTTGCCACCATGCCCTGCTAATTTTTTTATTGTTTGTAGAGACGAGATCTTACTATGTTGCCCAGGCTTGTCTCAAACTCCTGGGCTCCAGCAATCCTCCTGCATTGATCTCCCTAAATTCGGGGATTACATATATGAGCCACCCTGCTAGGCCAGAAATTGTCTGTTTCTTAAGCTCATTGTCATCAGAGAAAACATATTTCCCTGGTTCTAGAAAATGTGATCTTTGGGATTTTAAAGTACCAGTCACTGAGATCTCCTGCAATTCTGAGTGGCTACAGAAAAAGAATTTCTAATTAATTTAACCAACATTTATAGGGGTCTACTGGGTATGAGGCTCTGACTATCATTGAAGATAGAACGATGATTCAAACATACTGGATGTGATGATTCATGCCTATAATCCCAGCATTTAGGAGCCCTGGGAAGGGGGATTGCTTGAGCCCAAAAGACCATGGCTGCAATGAGCTGTGATCAGACCACTGCATTCCAACCTGGGCAACAAAGAAAGACTCTGCCTCTAAATACATACATACATACACACATAAAATGATCAGCTGGGCTTTGGGGTTCACACCTGTAATCTCAGCACTCTGGGAAGCTGAGGCAGGAAGATTGCTTGAGTCCACGGGCTCAAGACCAGCCGGTAACAATAGCAAGATCTTGTCTCTATAAAAAATAAAAATGGAGTGGGCACGGTGGCTCAAGCCTGTAATCCCAGTACTTTGGGAGGCAAAGGTGGGAGGATTGCCTGAGCCCAGGGGTTCAAGACCAGCCTGGGCAAATTGGTGAGATCTCATCTCTACAATAAATCAAAAAATTAGCCGGGCATGATGGTGTGCACCTGTGGTTCCAGCTACTTGGAAGGCTGAGGTGGAAGGATGCCCTGAGCCCAGAAGGTTGAGACTGTGGTGAGCTGTGAATGCCCCGTGTTCCAGCCAGGGCAACAAAGTGAGACCTCGACTTAAAAAAAAAATAACAAAATGAATAAAACAAAGATGCTTCATTTAAGAAACATATCTTATGAGTTTTCCACTAGATTATGAAAATATTTAGAATTTATTGACCTATAAAATTATTATAAGGAAAATGAGGCCTCTGGTAGAATCTGCTCAAACCATGATTTAAATATGGAGACAAGCTTAGCTCAGTCGGTAAAGAGATAAAGAATTTGATTATGGATAAGTAACCACTAAACCACTGAATAACTGAATTTCTTCACAGATATGGTCAGAATGGAAACTATCTTTCCTTCATAAGCAAAAAGTCATTATATGCTATAATACTAAAGAGAGAGAGAGAAAGAAAGAAGAAAAGAAACCACAAAACAAAACTTCGTGAAAACCAGAGATCTTTCAGCAAACGTAAGTTCTTGTCATCGAGACATACTTTGGGGTCCAGGAACTACTGTCTTGGAAGTTTTCTGAGCTTCCAGCTCGTGAAGCATTCAGGACATGGCAGAGGATGAGTAGGAGAAACTGGGGGACTCCATAGGAGCTGGCACAAAGGATCCAGGGGACTCTGAGCTCTGGGGCAGTTGCTCTCCTGGGCAATGCTGCTGGGCGTAGGTGGCAACATGCTGTGAGATGAGTGCCCTGATGAAGGAAATAGAACAGGGTGACAGGCAAGCCTCGGCTTCTAAGGGTCACCGAGGAGGATGTTAGTTTCTCAAGAACGGTATAATACATGCTGCTACTTAAACGTGGGTTTTTCTTGATAGGAAAGCAGCCGGTCATCCCAGAACATCCACGGCTGATGGTGCTGGATCTAAGCAGAGTTACTGGAACCAAACCCTCCTGGAACTCACTGTTCTGTGAGAGCCAGAGGCTCTGGCTCTTTGGCCAGTGGCTTTGTAGGCCATGTCAAGGAAGGTTGTGTCCCAAGTCCACCTAGATTCAGAGATTGGGAAAATGCTAGAAATTGGACATGGGAGGAAAGTCAGGCATTACTTCTCCTGAAACTACGACCCCATGCTATAATTGTCTGTTTAACTCTCTCTTTTCTCCACTGGGCTATAAATTGTTTGAGGTTCGAAGGCAGAAAAGTATCTCTTTGCATTGACAGTGCCTAGCATGATATCTGAGACAAAATAAATATTTTTTCAATAAATGACTGGATGAAGCAGCTAAGGACTAAATCAGAAGGCAAATCTAAAGCTGGAATGAAGGGAGAAGGCATGGAGGCTGAGTTATTATTGTAACTACAACGATCGTGCTCTTCCAACTTGCCAACAATTATGATAAGGACTTTGCACATATCTCATAATCCTCATGACAACCTTTGCGGTAAATACTAGCCTAAGTACCATCATAATCCCTATGATACAGATAAGGAGACTAAGTAAGAATTTTTTTTTTTTTAGACCACAAAACATTGCCTTAAATCTTTTTTTTTTGAGTCATGGTCTTACTCTGTTGCCCAGGTAGCTCACCGCAGCCTCAGCCCCCTGGACTCAAGTGATTCCCCCACCTCAGCCTCCCAAGTAGAGGGTGCTACAGGCACTTGCCACCATGCCTTGCTCCTTTTTTTATTTTTGTAGAGATAAGGTCTTGCTATGTTGCCCAGGTTGCTCTTGTGCTCCTGGGCTCAAGCAATCCTTCCACTTCAGCTTTCCTAAGTGCTGGGATTACAAGTGTGAGCCACTATACCCAGCTAGGTATTTTTTAAAAACTAATCAATTAATGTTTTAGGAGTACAGAAAATTGAGCAGATATTACAGAGAATTCCCACATAACTCTTTACTTCCTAGGTTTATGATTAAAGTCTTGCATTAGTGTAGCATGTTTGTTATAATTAAACCACTATCAAATCAGGCAAGGTGGCTTATGCATGTAATTCCGGCACTTTGGGAGGCCAAGACAAGAGGCCTGCTTGGCCCAGGGTTCAAGACCAGCCTGGGCAACTTGGCGAGACCTTGTCTCTATGATAAATAAAAAAAATTAGCTGAGAGTGGTGGCACATACCTGTGGTTGTTCCAGCTTAAGACTGAAGCAGAAGGATTACCTGAGACCAGCAGGCTAAGGCTGCAGTGCCCGTGAGCATGCCACTGACCTCCAGCCAGGGCGACAGAGTGAACCTACAACTCGAAGAAAACAAACAAAAAAAAAAACCCCAAAAAATCACTATCAATATAATATCATTACCTAAAGCCCATAGTTTACTTTAGGGTTCCTGTGTTGTGTTACACAGTTCAATGGGCATTGACACATACATGCAAAACTTAAATTGTTAACCCTATAGCACAATAAAAAGATACTCTGGAGTCATTAGAAAGATGTTCAAATCAATTCCGAGATCTTATAACAGAGATGGGAATTCTTCTAAATAAATCTCTGAAGTTACTGCAATTCCTATTATACTTTTTCCAAAGGGTTTTCATGGTTTGGATAAAGTACTCAAAACTCAGATGGAGTGAGCCTGGAAGAAGCAAGATGATTTTGAAGAGGAAGATTATTTTTACTAGATATCAATTTTATTATAAATCTGTTATCATTAAAACATGTCCTTGTTACAATTAAATAAGTAATCAAATAGACTATTAAGAAATAAGACTCTAGAAACAGACCCATGCATATATGGGTTATATTTGTGGTGACTTTTTTTTTTTTTTGAGTTGGAGTCTCACTCTGTCGCCCAGACTGGAGTGCAGTGGCCGCTCCCGACCAACGCAGCCTCGACCTGCTGGGCTCTGACGATCCTTCCGCCTCAGCCTTCCGAGTAGCTGGAACTATAGGCGCGCACTACCATGCCCCGCTAATTTTTTGATTTATTGTAGAGATGAGGTCTCGCTGCCCAGGCGGGTCTCGAACCCACGGTCTCAGGCAATCCACTCACCTCAGCCTCCCAAAGCACGGGATTACAGGCTGAGCCACCGAGCATGGCTGAAATTTTTATTTATTTATAAATCAGTTGAGAGAAGTTAGGCTCGTCAATAAATGATGCTGGAACAAATGATTTCCCATATGAGATAAGAAGAAAACTTTTGCCAATATCCCCAGAATTCAGATAGGTATCAAACATGAAAGATAAAATTATAAAACTTTCAAGAGAAAACACAGGAAAATATCTTTTTTTTTTTTCATCAGAGTCTCACTCTGTTGCCCAGGTTGGAGTACACGCTCACGGTCACCACAGCCTCCACCTGCTGGGCTCAGGCCTTTCTGCCTCAGTCTTCCAAGTAGCTGGAACCACAAGCGTGCACCACCATGCCTGGCTGGTTTTTCTTGATTTGTTGTAGAGACAAGCTCTCACCAAGTAGCCCAGGCTGGGCTCAGGCTCGGAGTACAGGCGTGAGCCAGGGCACCTGGTCAAGAAAAAATTTTAAATTCCCCGG
>NW_007076817.1:45859-54781 GCF_000164805.1 Carlito syrichta | reverse complement strand
GGAACAACCAGATACATTTGTATACAATAATATTTGAAACTTTGTATGACAAAAGGCACCATAAACAAATAAAAAAGATACACAGAAACCAGAAGAATTTTGCAATTATGTAACAAAAAAGATATACTAGAATTTATGAATAACTCCCACTAGATCAATAAGGAAAAGTAGAGGAGAAAAATGAAGAATTTATTTAAATAGGTTAAAAAATGGATGGCGGACAGGCACGGTGGCTCACGCCTATAATCCCAGCACTTTGGGAGGTCGAGGTGAGAGGATTGCCTGAGCCTACAGGTTCTAGACCAGTACTGGCAGCTTGGTGAGACCTCATCTCTACAATAAATTAAAAAAATTAGCCAAATAGTGGCATGGGCCTGTAGTTCCAGGCACTTGGAAGGCTGAGGTGGAAGGATCACTTGAGCCCAGCAGGTCGAGGCTGCAGTGGCCGGGAGCGTGCCTGGGTGACAGAGTGAGACTCCAAACTAAAAAAAAAAAGGATGGCAAAGGAAACATATGTAAAGTTCAAACTATTAGTCAGATAAATGCTAATTAAATGCACAATGCTAGGCTATTTTATATGCTTGAGAAAAATTGAATATATTATGTATTGGTAAAAGTGTAAATATAAATGACTTCTGCTACTTTTTTTTTAGAGTCAGAGTCTCACTCTGTCACCCAGGCTGGAGTGCAGTGGTACAATCACAGCCCTGACTTGTTGGGCTCAGGCAACCCTTCTGCCTCAAACTTCCAAGCACCCAGAACTACAGGCGTGCACCACCACGCCTAGTTAATTATTTGATTGACTATAGAGATGAGGTCTTGCCAAATTGCCCAGGCTGGGCTCAGGGACTTCTACTACTTTGGAAAATTAGGCCGAGACTGCTCATTTGCTCTTTTTTTTTTTGTCGGAATCTCATTCTGTCTCCTGGTCTGGAGTGCAGTGTCACAACATAGCTCACCTCAGTGATTACAGGCGTGAGCCACCCATCCGGTCAACACACACCTATTAACATAGATAAAGTAAAAAAAAGAATTGTAAAATAATTATAATATGATGATAGCTATGTAAAAATGGAAAGATCAGCATATGAAGAACATTTATAATCAGTATAAAAACAAGAATTATAATGAAAATCACTAATTCCTGCCTAGTAACTCTGGGTCTGCCGTGCATAATTGCACCTTGTGGGGGCATAAGCCTTCAGGGCACCATCCCTGCAAACCAGTGTTCAGTTCAGTCTTCAGTCTTCTATGGCAAACCAGGAAGGAAAGGAAGAAAGATAGGGGTGATGCTTAAATTGTATCTTAATTTTATCTGTAATTTATCTCGAGAGAGAGAGAAAGAGAGAGCAAGAAAGAGAGGAATCTGAGATAGGCAACTCTTGACTTTTGTTTGATTTTGTAATTCACATGTCTTTTTGTTTTCATATTTTTTGCTATGTATGCAATGATTCTTTTTTCCTTTCTTTTTTTTTTTGAGTTGGAGTCTCATTTTTTGCCTAGGCTGGAGTGCAGTGGCATGCTCACCGCCACTGCAGCCTTGACCTGCTGGTCCCAGGTGATCCTTCTACCTCAGCCTTCCAAGTAGCTGGAACTACGGGAGTGTGGCACCATGTCCAGCTAATTTTTTTTTGAGTCGGAGTCTCACTCTGTCGCCCAGACTGGAGTGCAGTGGCTGCTCCTGGCCACCGCATCTTCTGCTGGGCTCTGGCGATCCTTCCACCTCAGCCTTCCAAGTAGCTGGAACTACAGGCGCCCGGCTAATTTTTAAAAAATTTTTTTATTGTAGAGATGAGGTCTCGCCAGGTTGCCCAGGTGGGTCACGAACCCTCAGGCTCAGGCAATTCACTCACCTCAGCCTCCCGAAGGTACGGGATTACAGGCTGAGCCACCGAGCCCAGCTTGCCCAGCTAATTTTTAAAAATTTATTATAGAGATGAGTTTTCACCAAGTTGCTCAGGCCAGTCTTGAATCCCTGAACCTAGGCAATCCTCTCGCCTTGGCCTCCCAAAATGCTGGGACCACAGCCATGAGCCACTGTGCCCAGCTTGGAGTGCTTTTTAAATACCAAGATAGGCCAGGCACAGTGGCTCACGCCTATAATCCCAGCACTTTGGGAGGCCGAGGTGAGAGGATTGCCTAAACCTGTGGGTTCAAGACTTGGGGAGACCTCATCTCCATAATTAAAAAAAAAAAAAAATTAGCCAGGCATGGTGGTGCATGCCTGTAGTTCCAGCTACTTGAAAGGCTGAGGTGGAAGGATCGCCTGAGTCCAGCAGGTCGAGGCTGCGGTGGCCAGGAGTGTGCCACTGCCCTCCAGCCTGGGTGATGAAGTGAGACTCCAACTCAAAAAATAAACAAATGAATAAATACTATGATAAATAAGTGGGACATATAGAAAAGAGGGTAGAAGTCTGGCTATAGTTAATGACAATTTATTATGTATTTCAAATAGCTACACGAGAAGATGTGAGGTGTTTCAACACAAAGAAATGACCAGTGTTTAAGATGATGGATATCCTAATAACACTGATTTGGTCATCACATATTGATTGTATGCATGTATCCAAATATCACATGTATCCCATAAATATGTATGATCATTATGCTTCAATTTGTTGAAAACTGCAGAAAAGAAGAGAGAGTGAATAGGTTCAGTTGCCAGCCTCCAGATTCTCAGATTTTGTTAGTATGGGTCGGTTTTGTTAGTTCCTTTCTCTTCTTTTCCATGCGCAGTCTCCTGGTCTGGTCCCTGGTAGCGCTTTGCCCATTGGGAGGGAACAATGAGTGTTTGTTGAATAGATGAATATTTTGCAGCAACTGAGCCTTTTCATCCTGCTGTCAAAATGCTGGGTTTGGGGAAAGTGAACCCAAATTACACACCCTTGTACTTTATTTATTGTTTTTCCTACAAACAGGAAATACACTCATTTTGTAAAGTAGTCCAGACAACTCTTCCCTTAGAGTTTTGCTTACAAGTTTTACTAACTTAATTTTTAGAGTCATGGTGTTCTCTTTTCAGTATAAATGGTAATACACTGTCTTCAAAACACTAGGCCAGTTCTTTGGCTTTTTTACTCATGCATATTTGAAGAACAAGTGGGTTTAGTTTTGAGGTACTTCGTATCCCATGGCCCTAGAGTCCTTTCAATGTACTATTATTTCTCATTTTTCGAATTCTGGAATTACCACGTTTAAAGAAAGAGTGGGCGGCAGAATTCCCAAGGAAGAAGGATTAAAAATTAACTTCAAAGTAACCAAATCAAACATTTAAAAAATATTAAAACATTAGTTTAAGATTAATGCAATTAGTAACTAAGTAAATTTCCCCAGTATTTGTCTAAAAAGATTCATTATGGGCCGGGCATAGTGTCTCACCCCTGTAATCCCAGCACTTTGAGAGGCTGAGGCAGGAGGATTGCTTGAGCCCAGGAGTTCGTGACCAGCATGGGCAGCGTAGGAAGACCTCATCTCTACAAAACATTAACAACAACAACAAAAAGCTTCAGCCTGTGGGACAGAGTAAGACTCCCCCCCCCAAATATATATATATATGGACATCAATACATTTATCTACTTCCACTGCAGTGATCCAATTTTTTTGTTAAATATGTTCTATGAATTTTGAAGTTTTTGTTCTTTCTCTAGTTTTCTTTTAAAAGTGTTCCACTCTAGAGAAATTTGTGAAAACTATGATACACATTCTACGTAGGTTTTGCAAACAAAAACAAAAACTCAGGGGAGATAGGTTGGCATAATGGGAACATTTTAAAATCTCCACTAGAATTGTTGTCTATGCTGGTTAGAGTGGGGTCAATTTAACTTTTTCTCTGTGTCTGTGGCCTTTGAAAACTTGAATGAATTGTCACTTATTCCATTAATGACTTAATCCTGGCTCAGGATAACCTTGTACTGTTTTAATTAATAATCCTATCCATATTGATGCTGGTTTGAGATCCTCTTCTGTGTTCTTATATTTTACCATCTATCTTTAAAAGTAGAAGAATCCTGTTATTTAAATCCAACCTCACCCTGCTTTTCTTATCTATTGGATGCTTTTTAATTTCTCTCCATCTTTAATTGAACATCAATCTGCTTTAAAGTTTTAATTTTTAAAATCCTTCTTAGTCTTTGAATTTTTTTTTCCTAATTCTTTTTTCTTTGTGTATAGTCTGTGCTTATTACCAATTTATCTGTTGAACAAAGTATGAACTCAGTCAGAAAGAGGCATGGACTTACAGATGTAAGGAAATTGATTTTCACTTGTAATAATGGGAAAAGGCAAGGTTCTGAGGAGTAGTCAGCTGCTATCCTACCACATTTGTCTTTACTACTGATTCTACCAGCAAATTTAGACTTCCCAGAAGGATTGTATCTTGTTTACCCCATTTCTTGGCTAAGAGTGGGACCTACATTTCCCAGAATCCCTTTTCCTCTATGACTCTATGTTGGAATTGGACCCAAGAGGAACTTGTATGAGATCTGGAACACGAATGAAATTGAAGCCATGATGCCCATGGGTGGAGGCAGAGACACTGGGAGGCCGACTTGTCCTTTATTCTCCAATCTGTGTCTTCTCTCTCTTGCCACCTACTGGTCCTGCCGACCAATAGCAGCCCCATCCCTCCAGGACTCAGCTGCAGCCCCCAGAGGTGATCACTACACGGACAGCCACTTTCTCAAAGACGCAACTTCGAGAGGATCTGTACCCAGCACGCCTTCTGCAGTCCCACTTTGGCAAGAGGTCACGCTCGGCCTCCTGTCTGGCCTCCCTCACCTACTTCAGGTGGAACGCTCATTGTCTAGTTCTCTGATTCTCTGACATTCCCTTCCAGATCATTTTTGCAACTCTTTGATTAAGTTTAAGACCTAAGGTCTTAAATATATTTTTTAGACAGGGTCTCACTCTGTTGCCTAGACCGGGGTGCAGTGGCACAATCACAGCTCAGTGCAGTCTCAAACTCCTGGGCTCAAGCAATCCTCAGTCTCTGGGTCTATAGGTGCACACCACCACACCTGGCTAATTTTTAAATTTTTTGTAGAGGCGGGGTCTGGCTATGTTGTCCAGACTAGTCTTGAACTCCTGGGCTCAAGCCATCCTCCCACCTAGGCCTCCCAAAGTGCTGAGATTATAAATGTGAGCCACTGTGCTTGGCATGTAAGACCTAATTATTATTATTATTATTTGAGTCAGAGTCTCACTCTGTCGCCCAGGCTGGATTACAGAGGCATGCTCACAACCACCGCAGCCTCAACCTGCTGAGCTTAGGTGATCCTTCTGCCTTAGACTTCCAGGTAGCTGGAACTAGAGGCATGCATCACATACTCAGCTAATTTTTTAAAAAAAATTTATAGTAGAGATAAGTTCTCACCAAGTTGCCCAGGCTGGTCTTGAACCCGTGGGCTCAGGCAATCCTCTCACCTTGGCTTCCCAAAGTGCTGGGATTATAGGCGTGAGCCACCATGCCCTGCAGACCTAATTTTTATAGTAAATCCCTTATTCTCATTATATCTACAATGGCTGTTTCCCTACAGATATACCTGGAATCATCCAACTTTGGATTTGGCCATCTTTATTGCTTTAGCCATGCCTTCCCTCATAAGTGCAAAACTGCCACCCAACCGAGCATCACCTACCCATCTGACAATGCCCCAGGTAGGAAGCGAGGGCACTGGCACTAAGATGTGTCTCTCCTGACATTCTTCTCTTGTCTCAGGAGGAAAAAATTTCCAGGAACCTCGAGCAAGATTCCTTGTAAGTCTCATTTGTTAGACAAGCGTCAGTTGCCTTCCCCTGGTCACTGATAAAGGACCGGAGTTGCCATGTTGGTTTAGACCTGTGGTCCTACTCTTGGCTGCACATGGAGAGGACCTGGGAAGCATTTATTTGTTTTTTATTTATTTATATTTTTTTGAGTCGGAGTCTCGCTCCGTCACCCAGGTTGGAGTGCAGTGGCACACTCATGGCTACTGCAGCCTCGACCTGCTAGGCTCAGGCAATCCTTCTGCCTCAGTCTTCCAAGTAGCTGGAACTGCAGGTGTGCACTACAACGCCCAGCTAATTTTTTGATTGATTGTAGAGACAAGGTCTCACCAAGGGGCTCAGGATCGTCTGAAACCTCTGGGCTCAGGCAACCCTCTCACCTCCGCCTCCCAAAGTGCTGGGATTGCAGGTGTGAGTCACTGTGCCCAGCTGGACCTGGGAAGTATTTAAAACATAGCTTTGGTCCAAGCAGGGTGACCCATACCTAAAATCCCAGCACTTTGGGAGGCCATGGCAAGAGAATTGCTTGAGCCCTGGAGTTCAAGACCGGCCTGGGCAACATAGAAAATCTCATCTCTATAAAAACAAAAACAAAAAACATATCTTCATCTGCACTCAAGTTTCAAGGATTCTGAATTCATTTTGCTGGGGTCGCGCTCTAGCATTAATGTTTGTCAAATTGTCTCACAGGAATTATGTTAGACAGGGTTGAGAACCCCTGTTTTGATCAAACACGATTCATTCTCTGAAGCTATTTCCCGCTGTTGCTTGAGCAAATCAGGGTTCTCTACAAGGAAAAGGTAGAAATGGCTGAGGGGTTGGCAGCCAAGTTTTATCCATCCGAATGCTTTCTTCTAAGGATGGTCTATAGGATAGATAAAAATTTGACAAAGATTCCCACTTGGTTTGCATTATAACATGACTAAGGGGTACCAGGTTCTATACAAGTTATTTGATTAAGACTAAAAATGAGCCAGATGCGGTGGCTGATGCCTGTAATCCCAGCACTTTGGGAGGTGGAGGCAAGAGGATTGCCTGAGTCCAGGGGCTCAAGACCAGCCTGGGCAACTTGATGAGACAGCATCTCTACAATAAATCAAAAAATTAGCTGGGCCCGGTGGTGCATACCTGTAGTTCTAGTTACTTGGAAGGCTGAAGTAGAAGGATGGCCTGAGCCCAGGGTCAAGGCTGTGGTGGCTGTGAGTGTGCCACTGTACTCCAGCCTGGGCAACGGAGTGAGACTCCAACTCAAAAAAATAATAATTTGAGTTTTTTTCCATTGAAAAGACCTAAAATTAATGATCAACCTTGTATAAATAAGTACACTTAGACCACAGACTGTAGTCTAAATACTGTTTCCAAAAGACTGGGCATGGTGGCTCACGCCTGTAATCCCAGCAATTCCTCCCAACTCCTTTGGGAGGCCGAGGTGGGAGGATTGCTTGAGCCCAGGAGTTTGAGACCAACCTGGGCAACAAAACAGGACCTTGTCTCTACAAACAAAACAAAACAATTCAACAAACAAAAATTAAACTGTTAAAAAAAAACAATAAAAGTCATCAGGAACTATCTTTTCTGTTGTGATGAATTTGAAAGCTATATTTGTAACCAACAGGTCAGAAATGCTTGGCATTGATGACGTCACACATTGTCTACTAATCAAAAGTTACCAGTCCTAGTTTTACCTAAATCATGCAGTCATAAAGTATGAAATATTGAAAGTAAGGGAAGCTGGGTGTGGTGGCTCATGCCTGTAATCCCAGAACTTTGGGAGGCAAAAGCTAGAGGATTGTCTGAGCCCATGGGTTCGAGACCAGCCTGAGCAACTTGGCAAAACCTTGTATCTATAATAAATAAAAATAATTAGCTGGGTGTGGTGGCGCACACCTATGGTTCCAGCTACCTGGAAGGCTCAGGTAGAAGGATTGCCTGAGCCCAGCAGGTCGAGGTTGCAGTGGCTGTAAGCATGGCACTGCACTCCAGCCTGGGTGACAGAGACTCTGACTCCGAAAAATAAATAAATAAAAGAAAGGGGAAAACGAGTCAGGAAAGCAGCTTTTATTGATTGTGTTTTCAGAGACGTAGGGCCTAACTCATCATAAAAATTTTTTCATTCATCAGGATGAGGTAAAATTTGTGGGCAGAATCATTTTCTCTGTTGAAATTGCTGCTCCATTTTGCATACTGGCTGGGTCTGGAGACTCACATACCTTATCCAGCACTTTGGGAGGCTGAGGCAGGAGAATTGCTTGAGCCCAGGAGTCTGGGACCAGCCTGGGCAACAGAGTGACGCTTCATCTCTCAAAAAAAAAAAAAAACAAACCAGAAAAAATTTCAAAAAAAATTTAGCCAGGAATGGTGGTACATACCTGTAGTTCCAACTACTTGGGAGGTTAAAATGCAAGGATCACCTGAGTCCACGAGGTCGAGTCTGTGGTGAGCCATGATCTCACCACTGCACTCCAGCCTAGGCAACAGAGTGAGAACCCAACTCACAAAAAAAAAAAAAAAAGATCCTACAGAAAAACAACCTGATTTGTACATACAACCAGTAAAGCGACTCAATCCCGGTGTTTATACCATCCTCGACGTCCATCCTGTCAAGGGTTTGCTGTTTGAGTAGCTTTCGTGATGGATTTGAATATTCACAGGCCCCAGTGAGCACTGCCAAGCCTGGCTAATACTTATTTTCATACATGGCCTATTTATCAGGCATAACTACAACTATCATTTAACTAATCTCTACATATTTGCTTTCTTTAAATTCACGTTATAATGGCATCCAGCTGATATCGACCCATGAGAATTATTTAAATATAGTTTTGCAGCAGGGGCATTTTAATGTTTCTTTTTGCAATCCTGAACTTTTTTCTTTTTTTTTTAGTAGGAATCTCACTCTGTCTCTCAGGCTGGAGTGCAGCGGCACACTCACGGCCAGTATAGCCTTCACTTGCTGGGCTCAGGAGATCCTTCCACCTCAGCCTTCCAAGTAGCTGAATTACAGGCGAGCACCACCATGCTTAGCTAATTTTTTAAATTTACTGTAAAGACGATGGCTCTTCAAGTTGCTCAGGCTGGTCTTGAACCCCTGGGCTCAGGCAATCCTCTCACCTCAGCCTCCCAAAGTGCTGGGATTATAGGTGTGAGCCACTGTGCCT
>NW_007076817.1:44433-45839 GCF_000164805.1 Carlito syrichta | reverse complement strand
GCAGTGGCCCCTCCTGGTCACCGCAGCCTCGACCTGCTGGGCTCTGGTGATCCTTCCGCTTCAGCCTTCCAAGTAGCTGGAACTACAGCACGCTACCACGCCTGGCTAAGTTTTTGAATTATTGTAGAGATGAGGTCTCGCCAAGTTGCCCAGGAGGGTCTGGAACCCGCGGGCTCAGGCAATTCCCTCACTTCAGCCTCCCAAAGGCGCGGAATTACAGGCTGAGCCAACGAGCCTGGCAATCCTGAACTTTCAAGGAAATGTTGTTTGGGTTTAGATATACTTGTTTTGGTTATACTATACCCAGTAGCTCAAGTGTAAATTTTGACCTGCTAATCTTAAGTACATCCCTTGAAGGCAAGGATCAAGTTTGTTCTTTCCACCTTGTATTCAGTGCCCAGTGCATGGAATAGAATGTCTGTGCAATGAATATTTACAGAATTAATGCATGACTCCCTGATTCTGACGAACGGAAAAACTGAATGGCTCTCTCAAGGCTGGAATTTTGCCTCTCCTCTTGCCCCTAATCTGGTCAAAATTGCAGAGACTCTCTACTACTTTCTTTTTTCTTTTCTTTTTTTTTTTTTTGAGTTGGAGTCTCACTCTGTCACCCAGACTGGAGTGCAGTGGCCGCTCCCGGCCACTGCAGCCTCGACCTGCTGGGCTCCGGCCATCCTTCCGCCTCAGCCCTCCAAGTAGCTGGAACTACAGGAGCGCGCTACCACGCCCGGCTGATTTTTTGATTTATTGTAGAGATGAGGTCTGGCTGCCCAGGCGGGTCTTGAACCCATGGGCTCAGGCAATCCACTCACCTCAGCCTCCCAAAGGCACGGGATTACAGGCTGAGCCACCGAGCCCGGCTTCTCTACTACTTTCTAAAACAAATGAACAAAAACTGGCGCTTCTAGGCCAGGAGCAGTGGCTCACACCTGTGAAAGTGGCTCATGCACTTTGGAAGGTCAAGGCGGGATGATAACTTGAGATAAGGAGTTTGAGACCAGCCTGGGCAACATAGTAAGACATCATCTCTACAAAAAATAAACAATGAGCCAGGCGTGGTGGCAAACCCCTGTAGTCCCAGCTACTCAGGAGGCTGAAGTGGAAGGACCTGAGTCCAGGAAGTTGAGGCTATGGTGAGCCATGATTGTGTCACTGTACTCAAGCCTGGGTGACAAAGTGAGACCTCAATTTAAAAAAAGGGGGAGGGGGTTAGAAAGTTAGAATCGGCCGGGCTCGTTGGCTCAGCCTGTAATCCCAGCACTTTGGGAGGCCGAGGTGAGTGGATTGCCTGAGCCTGCGGGTTCGAGACCCGTCTGGGCAACTTGGCAAGATCTCATCTCTACAATTAAAAAAAAAATTAGCCGGGTGTGGTAGCGCATGCCTGTAATTCCGGCTACTTGGAAGGC
>NW_007076817.1:30231-44413 GCF_000164805.1 Carlito syrichta | reverse complement strand
GGGAGCGGCCACTGCACTCCAGTCTGGGCAACAGAGACGCCAACTCAAAAAAAAAAAAAAAAAGAAAGTTAGAATCAAAATGGAATCCCTAATACCAAAAAAACATGAAACAAAGCAAAACAAAACCAAACCTTTGACAAATAGAACTGGGAAAGGCCATGGAGAGAGGGTTTGCATCATTGTATGTCTGATAACAAAATGATCACAGAAAACTCTACAGAAACTACAACCTTGCACAAAGGCCATCACAACCTTACACACACAAGAAAAACTTCTGCAAGGACACCTGCCCAGCAATTGCCTGTCCAACCTCGAACTGGTGTCACCCTTGTTATTGATCTTTGTAGCTAAGGATAATTCTTTCAGCACAGTTATGTAATCCTCATATTTTTTTCTCCTTTAGAAAACTTTATCTTTCTTTATGTCCCTGAATATGCACATAGCTTCCTGGGTCAGGTGTATTTTCATTGCAATCTTTGTTTCTCAAATAAATACCTTTTCTTTTAGAGCGTTTCTGTTACTTAGGTTGAGAAAGTCAGTGAAAGTAATATTTGAGAACTGCTCAAATCACAACAAAAGTTATTGTCAGAGGAGGATCTGGCAGAGTTAGGACAACTAAAACTGGAAAAAAAGAAGAAAATTTATATGGATGTCATAACAGAAGCTTATCTGAATAATCAACAGTTAAGAAAGGCATTTGGAAAAATTAAAGCAAGTCCTGGAATATTTTTGCAAAAATGACCAAGCCTCTGATCACTGTTACAAACCAAAATGAAATGGGCCAGGCGTGGTCTCTGCACTTTGGGAGGGTGAGGCAGGAGGATTGTTTGAGCCCAGGAGCTTGAGAACAGCTTAGGCAACATAGCAAGACCTCATCTGTACAAAAAATAAAATCAGAAAAATTAGCCAGGTGTGGTGGTGCACTTTTGTAGACCCAGCTACTTGGGAAGCTGAGGTAGAAGATCCAACTACTTGGGAAGGATTGCCTGAGCCCTGGAGGTCCAGAGCAGTGAGCCATGTGCCACTTTATTCCAGCCTGGGCAACGGAGTGAGACTCCTTTTCTAAAAAAAAATCTATCTATCTATCTATCTATCTATCTATCTATCTATAGATATATATACAGATAGATATATCTCCAAATGTCCAAATGAACATTATGTTGTCACTCTCCTCAAAACCAACACTTAACTCATTAAATTGAAAACAAATGAATAAACAGCTTCATCCTACGATACCATTATATTATCACTTCCAAAATATATGTGCATCAGTTTGGGTATTTGAATGCTGTCAACTTTTCTCAAAGTGCATTCTAGAACACTAGTTTCAGTCATCTGTGGGGAAAAAAAGGGACCTACAGTGGGACATGACAATTCCACTTCTTACCATCCTCCACCCTACTTTGTGCCCCAAAAGTTGGTCTGCATATTCTGCGGGTACCTTTGTCTGCTGCCTCCCTCTTGGGTCTGGGTAAAGGGAAGGAAGGCAGAGGAGGAGAAGGGAGACCAGCAAGACATCAAAGTGGATGGGGAAAAGAGGCTGTGCATTTATTACTCAGTCTCATCTCCCTCTTGCTGAATTGCCACCAGTTGGATGTCTTCCAAGGCCACAGCTTCTTAGAAGTCCTCTCTCCGTCCAGCTCTTCTATGCCATTCTGGGAACCACCCCCTCTCTTGCTGCTTTAGGTTGGGAGGTGGTAACACTATGACATGTCTTGTTGGTTCTTTTTAAAATGCTTCTTAATTATCCACTGTGTCTCATCTGTTTATTTCTGGGACACTGACTTACACAGTGGCTAAATACTATATTGCCCTCTTGGCAGGAGGATTGTTTGAGCCCCCGGAGTTTGAGACCAGTCAGGGCAACATAGCGAGACTTCATCGCTACAAAACATAAAAAAGAAAAAACTAACTCCGGCCTTGGAGATGGGGTGAGACTGACCAAAAAATTTAAAAATTAGTCGGGCGTGAAGGCGTGCACCTATAGTCCCAGGTACTCAGTAGCTTAGGCAACAAAATTACTTGAGGCCGCAGTGAGCTATGATTGCACCAGTGTCCTATAGCCTGGGTGACAAAGCAAGATGCTGAAATAAATAAATAAATAAATACATAAGTAAATAAGTAAATAAAGTAATAAAGTAATATTGCAGTAAATAATGTGTAAGTTTAGCTCAGTTTTTGCCAAAGCTATTTATAGTATCATTTTTCTAATATTCCTAAGAAAATCCTTTGAAAACACTGGATTAAAACATTCCTTGCCTTAAAAACCATAAAAGCAAATTTTTTAATGGTTCATATTCTTGCTATGAGCAATCATTACAAGTAACTAATTGTCCTTTGCTGTAAGACACTGATACACTGATGTTTGGGGGTCTATTAAGGTACACAATCTTAAGGCTGCCAGTCATATCATTGGCTGTACTTTTTGTATTTAGTTTTTATAATTTGAATTTGTCATAATTTAAAAAATTTTTTTGAGTTGTAGTCTCACTCTGTAGCCCAGGCTGGAGTGCAGTGACACACTCATGGTCACCACAGCCTTGACCTGCTGCGTTCAGGAGATCCTTCTACCTCAGTCTTCCAAGTAGCTGGAACTACAGGTGTGTGCCACTATGCCTGGCTAATTTTTCTAGATTATAGAGACGAGGTCTCACCAAGTTGCCCAGGCTGGTCTCGAACCCCTGGTCTCGAACCCCTGGTCTCAGGCAATTCTCTCGCCTCAGCTTCTCAACGTGCTGGGATTATAGGCATGAGCCACCATGCCCGGCCAACAAATATATCTTACTGTTACTCATACCCTTTTCCCCTGTCCTCTGCATACATACATATATATATATATTTATTTATTTTATTTATTTTTTTGAGTCAAATTATTACTCTGTTGCCCAGTTTGGAGTGCAGTGGCAGTCACGACTCACTGCAGCCCTGAACTCCAAGTAGCTGAGACTACAGGCACACACTATCATGCCAGCTAATTTTTTGTAGAGACAAAGTCTTACTATGTTGCTCAGGTTGGTCTCAAACTCCTGAGCTCAAGCAATCTTCTCACTTCGCCCTCCCAAAGCCACTGGGCCTGGCCCGCCTCTTATTTACTACTGCTAGTCTGACAGAAAATCAGCCAAAATCACATCTAAAACGAAACTAGGAATACTAAGTCTAATCAATAAGTGCTTTTGATTTTCTAAGCACAAGCTGTAGTGCCTGAATTCATGGCGTCCAATTTAGCTGCTTATAATCTTTAACCGCTTATGAGATTTCACTTATCTAGAGTGTTGCCATGGATGTCTCCAATAGACCCTGATGTGGGAGCTTGTAGTTACTTCTTACGTTTCGTTTCTTTTGCTGGGTGGTTATGTGACCAATTCTGTCCATTGAGCTAAGCACAAGTGACATGTATACTTCCCCAGTCAAGCATTTAATCACCATGTGAGACATCCCAAATCCCTTCTTGTCTTCCGTCACAACTAGCAGTCCAGAGAGAACATGAAAAACAAATCTTAAAAGCTAAAACTCTTAATCTTATCAATTTACAGAGATTTCAGGCTGTCTGTTCCTGCAGCATAACTTAAGCCTATTCTGACTTCAAATAAAGTTTTAGCCAGGCGTGGTGGCTCATGTCTGTATTCCCAGTACTTTGGGAGGAGGCCAGAGGATTGCCTGACCTCAAGACCAGCCTGAGCAACAAGCCGAGACTTTGTTTCTACAATAAATAAAATTGGACAGGCACAGAAGCATGTGCCTATGATTCCAGCTACTTGGAAAGCTAAGGTGGAAGGATTGCCTGAGACCAGCAGGTCGAGGCTGCAGTGGCTGTGAGCATCACGCCACTTCACTCCAGCCTGAGTGACAGAGACTCCTACTTAAAAGTTTTTCTGCCAAAAAAGAAGAGTTCAATTTAAATGAAGAAATTACAAATGTGTGTTTATGGCCGTTGTGAAGAATACTTTTCAAGGAAAATGAAAATGATTTAAATAGCCAAGATTTTGACTCATGAATTGGTAACATAAAAAATCATAGGGCATGTATATTCATAAGAAATGTGTGCTGTTGCAGACAGGCTCAAATGGGTTTGAAATCTCAGTTCTACCACTCATTAGCTAGTCAACCTAACTGGAGCCCTAAATCCCTTAGATATAAAATTGGAACAAATACAGGATTATTAGAGTGAATCAAATTATGAATAGTTGACAATAAATGCTGACAATAAAATCAATAGGTATTTTAATCTACTGGTTAGTTGGCAACATGTCAAATTACAGATTTACCATCAATTCTTCCACTCAAACTTTAATGCATAGAACTGTTTTAATCCATTGAAGGCAAAGTGAAAATTTCCTTTACTTTCCTTCTAAGATTTTGCATAGGCTGGGTACCCCAAATGTAATGGAGAAAGATTAAATGTCAGACACTTTTAAACCAGTCTTTAATTTCCAATCCAAGTGTAAGGAGGCACATATATACACACAAACATATTATTCAAGGAAGCAAGAATGTAGAATATAAACATGTATAGCAGACACCACCTTCATGTTTTTTCCTAAAAACTTTAAAATAACTTCATTTACATGTAAATAAAAAACTGTTGCTTATACTTCCACTTCCCTTTGAAGTATTTCCTCTCTTCAAATTACATTTCCTGAAACTCCAACAGAACGCATTCTCTTAATACTAGCAAGAGGTGGGGAACTCATTGGTGACTATCTTTCACATTCTCTGCCATACTCTTAAATGCCTGGCAAACGGTAGACATTTGTCAGATGAATACATTTAAAAAACCCAGATTGAGATTCTGCAGCCAAGTTGGGGGAAGCACAGTATCATTTTTGAAGCACTATAGAAAGGGGATGGGATGGGATGAGACCCCATGCCTGGCCTGGCTGCTTCTAGGTCTGGAGTTGTGTCAAGGCAGGGGAATAGGGAAAGGGGGCTCTAAGGAAAACGAAGATTGCAGGGCACAGTAAAATGACCACTGGTACCTATTTCTAGGATTTTCCTTCAACTAAAAGGAGACTGCATCTTCTTCTTAGGATTCAGCAACTGCATTACTTACATCAGGAACATTACAGTTTCTATAGACAAGCCTAGGCAACTAGTTACTATTTACATCATCCCATTGGGGGAATCCAAATCCAAGTAACCAAATTGTAGAACACCATCTGATAACTTCTTGCATTCAAGACTTCGACTCAGAATTCTTATAATTCTTATTAAATATAAGGAATCTTCAGATGTATTATAGGCATTCCTATAATCAGCTGTATTTACAAGATACAAAATTATTTGGATAAAAAGCAAGTCTCATCACATTGTATACTGTACAGATAAGGTTTATAAAGTAAATTGATTTTTAGCACCATATATATACAATCCATCACTGCAAATTAACTTTTCAAACTCAAAAGATATTTTTCGTTAATTATAATGGCACCTCCTCTTTGAATGAACGTAAAGGATGTTTTCTGGGCTGTGTGGTAATAGTTGATCATTTAGCAGTCACTCACATAAAATTGCATTTTCATTAAAAGTAGACTGTATCTTCTTTAAAAAACAAACAAAAAACACAGCTCAGGTTAAATAACTAGTCCCAATCCAAAGATCTAAGATTTGAAGAAAGGACTCCAGAGACCTGTTTTTCCTTTTTGCCCTGGTACATTTCAGGAATGAAATACATTAAGTGCTAAACTGGCATGAAGAGATGAGAGCAAATTCTTTGAAACACAAGTGCAGTATCACTTTTTACTCAAATTGGTTATTTTATGTTTACAACCGCTGTTTAAAAAGACATTTGTCCTTTTTAGATTTCCATGAGCTATGCAAAGGAAGTACTTCAGATTACTAAGAAAAACTTAACATTAAGCTTTGATGTGCCAAATACTTATGTTCAAATTAATTTAACAATTTATTAGATATAATTTGCAATAGAGGTACAGAAATTGCACAAAACCAGTAATAATTAGTGGAACTGAGCTTAAGTTAAGGCCATCTTCAACTAGTTTCTCCTCAGTAGACAATAATAAATTATCTAGACCTTTAAAAAGGAATGTTTATAATGGAAAGCACTTTTAGTGTTATACAGTCAAAGTTTTCATGATCCTAACCAATTGTCAATAAGCTTGCTAAAATGCTGACTTCATTTTATCCTTCATTTGTTGAAGACGAGGACACACACTTTACATCAAATGGCATTAAATGAAGTGCGATTCATTGTTTTCTACAAAATAAGTTAACTTTAAGCAAAACAATCTCAATGATGATAAACGCAGTTCATTATTTATTTAGATGTTTAAGCTCTCGCACTAAGTTTTTACAAGCTGGTGAACACTGACAAATTATTTCTCCCACAGAACTGTCACCACACATCCCCAGACAGTATAAATATATGGCTGAACTAACATTAATACACATCACCATTTAATCAATTACATAATAAAACAAATTATCAAGTATCCAAATATTAAGTTACACAGCTCAAAAGGCATATAAAATATTAGATGTCTGCTCAGTTCATTAGCAGAAACCCACTTCTTTTTTGCAAGAGAGGTTGGGAAGAAAAAAAAAAAATCACACTTCAAACAAAAATAAGTTGGTAAACAACTTCTGATAAGTATGGGAAAAAAATTACAAGAATTTCAGAAATTTTATGATTAAGAATTGTTTTACCTACAATAACAAAGCATCTCTACCTTTTAAAAAAATATTTGCTAAATTAAAGAGCATATTCTATAGGTTCTGCACAAGACAAAGGCAACATTTCGCTAAAAATACTTGATAGCCCCTCCCATTCTTTCTTCAGGCCCTCCCTGTTAAGTTGCACCTTAGAGTGCAAACAATCAATTCACTGTAAGGCTTTTTTGTCTGAAGACATAAAGACATGTGCTTCTGTACAATGTAGATTTCCCAAATGGAGGTTTTCCATAACAGCACAAAATGAGATTTACAGAAAGACATTAAATAATCACTGTAAGACTAGGTAAAAATCCAAACAAACAACTGATGGCTGAGCAAACCTGATGTGCACTGGTCTGAATGTGGGAGATGTAAACATAAAGTGAACAGGCAAGTAACCACACAAGCCATACTTCCAATGTGTGAAATGACTGAAGAAATAAAACCACATAAGGTCTAGAGTGTTCATAGTTCCTGGGATTTTAGGTCTATATGATACTAAAAATATGTGAGTATTGTGCTGGGTATTTTGGCACCTAATCTTTCTAAATTTCTTAAGTATTGAAAAGATTCTGGCATGGGAACAGATTTAAACAAAGACAACTAAACACCGCATGATATCAGGAAAGGTCAATTGTTAAAAATGATAAGCACATTTTAAATGTGAACAGCAAAAATCTTTTGCTAAGTGTTCACACAGGTTGAATGTAACCCAAACAGAGGTTGCCAATTCTGTCAAGCTGTGGCCTGGTAAAACTGCTTTTCAATACCCTATGGAAGCGTCATCAGACTTAACACCAAGCCAACACTGGCTAACATGCACGACCAATTAGGTCCTATCTCAAGTTGCACTTCCAAGGCAATAGCATCTGGCACCCCAGTTTTATTGAATGCAACAGTTGTTTCTATGACCGTTGGAGTCTTTGAAGCGCAGTCGCATTTTAGGACGATACTTCTCCAAATACAAAAGTTGCTTGCTGTTAAAAGCTCCTCGCCGCTTTCTGGAGGAAAGAAAAAGATGAAACAATCAAAGCAAATCCCTCTACATTAATGTCTAGTGTGCTGTATCACAGTTCTTGTGGCAATCAATAAATCAACTGTTTATTAGTCTGTGACCTGAGGCAGCAGAGGATATGGACAGAAATATGTGCCCAAAAATTAATTTTCTAAATCTTGACTGGTGGTTACATTCGACAGCCACAAAATCATGTTCCAGATCATTCAAAATATTCTATACGTAGTATTGGGCAGTTGTTCTGTTATTGTCAACCGTTCTCCCTTGGAAACCTATGTGTTTTTATTGTATCTTAATTATACCTCAATAAAAATTAAAATTAAGAAAATGTATTCAACAAAAATGCAAAGCAAAATAATAATTCCAAGAATATTGTTGGATTAGAATCTAAGTAATATGAGCATCTGTATACAATGCAAAAAAGAAGGCAAGATGTTTATTTCCTAGTTCTAATACTATCTTGAAAAATAATCACAAGAGTCATTCAACAAGGACATAAAAGAGACTGAAGAGAACCCCATTACTTACTGTCTAATGAACTGCACTGCGTCTTCATATTTCATTCCACCTTCAATTAATGCTAGGGCAACAAGCACTGGAGCTCTGGTAAGATAAGAATTTTGATAAATCATTGTTGCAAAATCAAATCCTGATAAATTCATTACCTTAACATTCCCCTGCCCAGAAGTATCACTATCTACTATACTTCCTATTTAAGTAATGTGTAGTAAATGTTTACTTTTTTCTTTTGAGAGAAAGGTCTCATTTTCTGTTATCCAGGCTGAAGTACACTGGCATGATCAGAACTTACTGTAGCCTCAACATCCTGGACTCAAGAGATCCTCCAACCTCAACCTCCCAACAAGCTGAAACAACCAGGGCCCACCACCAGGCACAGCTAATTTTTTGACTTTTTTGTAGAGACAGGCTTCTGGGCTCAGTCTCCCCAAGTGCTAAGATTATAGGCCTGAGCCACCCACACCCAGCCTTGTTTACTCTTTCTTTCAGAGACAGGGTTTCACCCTGTCACCGAGACTGGAGTGCAGTGGTGCAATCATAGCTCACTGCAGCCTCAAACACCTGGGCTTCAGTGATCCTCTGTCTTCAACCTCCTTAGTTGAGATATACAGACGGGTACCACCACACTTGGTTAATTTTTTTAAATGTTTTTAGAGGCCAGATGTCACTATATTGTCCAGGCTGGTCTCAAACTCCTGGGATCTTGCCATCCTCCCACCTCAGCCTCCAGAAGTGTTAGGATTACAGGCAGGAACCACGGTGCCCAGCCCTGTTGTTTTCTATACATAGGATCTTGCTCTGTCATCCAGGCTGGAGTGACAGAAATTCGCTTACCTCCCAAGGCCTGCAACACAATGAACAGCAATACAACAACCAGGTTCTTCACGAAACTTAATTTTTACAAGACTTAGCCAGTCATCAACAATCTGGTTGGACGGTGGTGCACCATCATCAAAAGGCCAATCCTAAGTCAAAACAATATATAAATATTAGGCCATTAGTATAAATATCATACTGATAATTCTTAGTATCTAATATCTAAATGTTTCAAAAGCATTTTTATTAATGTTTAGCAACATGTATTATTAAACCTTACTGTGATTTATTTGAGTAACCTTATGTAGCAAAGAATCAAACATGAGGAGTGATAAATACTTACAAGAACATGGATGCCTTCTTTCTCCACAAGGGTTGTGTCATAAGTTGCTTCACACACTCTTACTACAGTGGTAACTCCATACTTCTTAAGTTCCTGGAGAAAACACATATTACAAAAACTTTAAAGTCTTTAGAATATCACTACTGCTCAACATTTGCTATCATTTCTGATCAGTTCAGATGCGGGCTAAGAGAAAGTCATGCAAAGAATGCTTGAACCTTGGTATGTTTAACAAGTAAACAATCTTGTTTTAAATGACAATAACTAGAATTGCATAAAAGGAAAATGGAGTGTTATACATCAAACGAACTTAAGCAAGCTAATAATCTGATTTAATTTTACTACTATCTTAAATTATTATTCATTTGAAGTACATAGTATAAAGTCTAAAGGGTCGGGTACAGTGGTTCACACCTGTAATACAAGAACTTTAGAAGGTAAAGGCGAGGAGTGCCTGAGCCCAGGGGTTCAAGCCCAAGTAACTTGATGTGACTTCCTCTCTGCCATAAATCAAAAAATTAGCTGGGTATGGTGGCGTGCACCTCTAATTCCAGCTACTTGGAAGGCTGAGATGTAAGGATCTCCTGTGCACAGCATGTTGAGACTGCAGTGGCAGTGAACATGATACTACACTCCAGCCTGGGCAACAGAGTGAGACTCCAACTCAAAAGTTAAAAAGATGTATATTTAAAGACTATAAAATCCTGAAAACACAAGGGAAAAAATCTACATACGATTTAAAACTATAGGCTTTAAAGTGCATTATTACTAATTAAAACTCTCCCAACATTAAATTGAGAGATGGTAATCAAAAATAAAAGTGCCATTACAGTATTTTCCTATAACCTGAAAGGCCTTCTTGCTATGTCTGAACACTAGAAGATATTTACAAATTAAAATGTGTATGCATCCAGCTGTATTATTCAGTGTTCTATTCTGTTCTCTTAGTAAAAAGAGGTAGACAGTGAGACGGTTTGGCCTATGTAACTATCATGAGGAAGCAGATTTAATAGCTGAAAATTGGCTTCTAAGCATCAAATTAGATTCAAGACATAAACTAACTTGAGTCTAGGACATTATTCATTAGGCTTAGGAGACATTTAAAATAATCCACAAATAGCAGCCTCCCCCATATGAGTGTCTTACAAGGTAAGCGAAAGTTACACTTTTACACTGTCCACATATCAATTTAAACTAAACAAGTTCAGATGCATGAAGAACTATTAACTTATAAATCCAAACTCAAGCATGTCCCACTCAAAATGCATAAAATAATTTACCTCCAACCTAAAAAAGACATTGATTGTTCTCTATGGAAATTGGATCAGAAGGCATATCATCCCAAATGTTCCAAAGTAGTAATAATTTTGTTAGATATATGCTCCACTATTAAACGGCCATCAACTTATGCACAAAATAAAGTATCAAACCTTACCTCTATAAATTTGTTTAAGGTTGCATTGGTTGGATTGTGTGTAATAAGAAATCTCATGTTCTTGTATGTGACTTCTACAGGAGCTGGGCGGTTCATTCGCGCCATGGTAATTTAAACACTCAACGGGGTTATGAAAGAATTTAAAAATTGAATACAGAAATGATGCAAAGAAACTGAAGTCTACTTCGATGTACTCCACTTGCAATTCTCAGTGCTTTGAGTATGAAGTTGGAAGTAATGATAAATGAAATGAACCTCCTAACAAGAAGCAGCAATTCTTCACTCCAGTAAATACTGAGGCAACAGAAAGGAAGTGCACTGAGGTTTACCCCATCCAGGTCAGAACGTTTGTAAAATGCTCTGTGGATTTCAAGTCAACACTTTTGTGTCCAACCACTCTTATGGGGGCTTCTTGGTGGAGTAGTAATTAATTTCTACAGTTCACTTGTCTGCATAGAGGTCGTGCTGTGCCTGGCAGTAATCTCCACTGCCCTTCAGAAACTCCATAAATGTGTGACCAAGAACACCACAGAACTGCTGTTTAAAAGAAAAAGAGAGAGAGAGAAAAAAAGTTATTTTCCAATTCAAAAGGAATGTTACACCTTTTACAACTCTTTTTAAAATTAGACCAAGACATTTTTCCAACTTTTCCCTGAATCAAACTCAAAGGATGAGTACAGATTAAATCAATAAGCATAAAACAAGTGATCACAAAGGGATTAAATGAAAATCACTGATCTGTTCCTCAAAAACTGCTGCTATATCTGGTGACAATTACTTTATTACAATTAATAATTCATACAATTATTCTATTTCTTTTAGTGGCTGTTTTATACTGTTATAAATTATATGGCACAACTTTCTACGCTGAATCTTTACAAAGAACAAAACATGTTCACACATTAGTACAAACTTTATGAATACTGTAATGTTATTACTTCTTGCATAATTTACTTAGCTTGCACACAGAAGACACTGAAGTTCCTTTTCTTATTTTTACTTTTATGTTTAAGGTATGTTTTCATTTTGATGAGGGTGAAAGGCAGATATTAGTTTATGGCCTTTCTACAAAGAAAATAAACACTTCTTTGTGTGATTATTTTTCAATGAATGCCCTTTAAACTGGTTTTCAAAAGTTTAATTTTGAAGTCACATCTAAATTTTACTATGTGCTTTCCATCATCTCTTCCTTTTTAAATTTCAAAATACACTGAAGTAAAAATTAGTTTTAAAAACCAGAGAGAGCTCACAGATGGCTCACATTATTCTACTTAAAATAAAATTAACTGTTCTCTCATAAATAAATTTATCTCCCCTAAAGACTCAGTACTTTTTAAAGTTGGAATCTCACTCTGTCACCCAGACTTAGTACTCTTAACCAATATATCCCTTTCTTAAGATAAAGAGACAAATTTTCAAAGTGTTTTCACATACTCAAATTTTGTTTTATTCTTAAAAATCTACTAATTTGTCATTCCCGTTTAATTGGTGAGGAAACCGAGTCTCTGGGAATTAACCTGTTATGTGAAGTATCATAAGAATGTATGCTTATACATTTAAAAATAAAAAAATTCCCATGTGTAAATATAAAAGAAAATATTTTGAGTTGAGTCTCCTTCTTTTGCCCAGGCTAGAGTGCAGTGGCACACTCATGGCTCACAGCATTCTCAACCTCCTAGGCTCATATCCTGAGTAGCTGGGACTACAGGTGTATGCCTAGGCTGATCCTGAACTCCTGGGCTCAAGCAATACTCCCTCCTTAGTCTCCTAAAGTGCTGGGATTGTTGGTTTGAGTCACTGTGCCTGATTTTAAAAATCAACCTTCACTTACCCAGTCTAAAATTAAAGTCTAATTCAGATAAGAAAAGGGAATAGAGGGACGGTGAGGGTGGAGGTGGTAGACAAAGTAAATTACATTAGTTGAATATTCACAGGATATTTTAAAAAGTATATAAGAACGGTACTGATGTCAACAATTACTCTTTTTCAAAACAGTTTATAAGGTACTTGCGTACTTGGGAGTCAACAGGACAAATGAAAAGGTGAGTAACAGGTTAACATGTGCACAAAGTGACAGCCATTGCCTCAAAACCCTGTGTATTCTCATGAGTAAATTACCAAACAAAATTAAATCTACTAACACAGTACCGTGAGTTTCCATGCTTAAGTTTAAGCAGGAAAGGCCTAAAATTAAATTCAAACTACCTCCTGCATTTTCATCTTACACCTCAAAATAGAGTCCCATGCAAGTCATACTTTCTAGAAGAACTCTGCGAAATTTTGTAGAACAATTCATATTGTGATGTGTCAGATTACAGATCACAGTCTATATTTCTGGCAAAAACAAAGTTGTAATGAGAAAGTTCCACTAGCAAAGCAGTTTTCACTAATTCCAACCTGGTTCAAGTGAGCCCTCAGAGAAACTCATCTTCTTTACAGCCGGGCTAAGAAACTCGATGTCCAAGCTACCACTGAAGACTTCACTACTACGGTGTACAGACTGCAGTAATCTGGAAATCATTTCATCCTACATTCACCCCAAATGCTAAACACGACCTCCCTCGGATCTCATAAAAAGGGTATTCTGGCACTTTCCAGCCCTACCAATGACTCTTAGCCCAGGACTCTCATTTCCAGGAACCATCTTTTCTTCACCTAGAAGCTGATGCACAAGAAACCATTACTGCCACGTTCAGTCGCTAAATTTCCTGTCGGCTGCAGTCGCCAGTCCCTGTCCCTTCTGGAAGCACTTTCTTCAGGAGGCGGCAGCGCCACGGAAATAACTCACTTCCGGGACTGGTCATTTCTGCGAGTGGAGCCACCCAGCGGCGGGGGACACACGTGCCGAGACCGCGGCGGCCACTGACATCTTCCTGCCGAGCTCAAGACACTCCCCTGTCCCCGATTTCCGGCCACAGGCGCTCTCCACGGAAGCCATGAGAACTACCGGGGGACTTTTCCCTCCCACGCATGGGCTGCATCGCAGCCGCGACGACACCACGGGAGGGGGGACGGACAGGGCACTGCGCGGAGCGGCCGGGTCGCGCCACTTCCTCTGCACGGGGGCCTCGTCACACAGTCGCCGGAGGGGTCCGCATCCACAAGGCTCTCGGGTCGTGTCTGTGACAGAGCACGTGCCAAACGCTGCTCACTCTCGCGAACGACCTAGCGTTCTAGCTCGCAACCGACGCGCGGCCCCACACAACTCGCCCCCAGAGAGACGGGAAGAACCGCCTCGGAACCCGACCGCGGGATGAATACCCCGACACCCTGGGACGGCCGACGGTTCCACGGCCACGAGCCGAACCCCAGCGTTCGGGCTCGGACGGGCAGGAGGGAACGACGCTGGGGGCACCCCGCGGACGGCTCCACAGCTCGAGGGGAAGGC
>NW_007076817.1:1832-29266 GCF_000164805.1 Carlito syrichta | reverse complement strand
GAGAGGGGCGGCCGCCGGCTACTCACAGGAATATGTTTACTCATTGAAGATTGTGGCCTAATCATACAGCCGGTCCCGAGGCGGCGGCGACACAGGCGGTGGCGGCGGCGGCGGCAGGGCAGGGGGCGGCGGTGGTCCTCGCGGGGCGGCGGCAGCGGCGGTGCAGGCGGTGGCGGGGGCACCAGTCTCTACCGTGCAGTGAGCGGCTCCGAGGAGAGCGCGTCGCCGAGCCGGCCCGCAGCGCACGAGCCAATCGGCGCGCCCAGGCGCCCTTGCGTCACGGGCACGCCCTTTTATAGCCGGCGCGACGTGCGCACCCCCGCCCACCAATCACAGCGCGGAATTCCGCGCCCCGCGCCGACGAGCCGAGGCCAAGGCCCGCCCCCTCAGTGTACGTCAGCCGCGGCGGCCGCCGCCGGTGTGAACCGGTTGATGAATGGCTCACGCTGGGGCCGAAGCGTCCCCGGGCGGGGGCGGGGCGTGGGCGTCGCGGGGCCCGGGGGCTCAGGAAACCTGAGGTCTGGAAGCGGTGGGAGCGGGACGGATTGCCCTGCACCGACTGCAGGGAATCACGCCGCAGACCCTGTGCCGCCGCGTTCCGACCTCTCGGGAGTGCACGCGGGTCACGTGGGCGGCTCGAAGTTTGCCTGAAACTTCAGTGCCGTCGCTGTGGGGCTGGCGCCGCGTGCCTGGCCGGCCCTGGCCTCTGCCTCGGGGAATGCTCAGTCCCCGCTGCCAGCGGTTTACCTTGGCACCTGCGCCCCCAGCACACCGTCAGCAAGTCATATTTATGTCGCATGACCGCTGGCCCGGTGACTCAACACCTGGAAAGCCTCGGCCTCGGGCGGGACAGGATGTGTCCGCGCCGCTGGGGGCACTTGCCGGTGGGGAACAACCGATCCTGGCAAAACTGATTCTGTAAGGAGGGTCTCCCGCTACGGATCCTGTGCTCCCTGAGCTTTTGGGGGGGGGGCGGGCCTCCGTGCCCCGCACGCGGGTGGCCGCGGTTGGCCCGACGGTGGCGTTTCGAAATCACACGCATCCATTGTGCTGCTGCTCGCTTGATGTGTTGTCACAGATAAAGAAAGGTTAAGCTCTGCTGAAAGGAAGCGATTTTAAAAATTGAGAATCTTTGGTTTTTGTCAAGCCCTGATGCAATTTTTGGCGTCAAAGCCAAATCTTCCCCTTCTGTTCCTTCTCAGTCCTGCTGCACTGTTCATGATTTAGGCCCCCCAAAGTGAAGAAGCCTCGTCGCAGTTCTCCTGGGCCGTGCCCAAGGGCAACTTGGTCGTCAGTTAGCTGAAAACCCTTTCTGCTCACCTTCTGGAAGGAGCAGACAGGACCTTTACCTGCCCTGAAAAACGCGGACACTGAAGCCTTTTGTGCGCTGTTTTCCCTGAGATTGGAGAAAGCTTTAGGGATCAGGTTTTGTCCTCGGTCAGTGTACTGCAGCATCTTAGGATTTATTAGAACTTCTATTTAGAGACTCGGCTTGCATAGTTATTTGACTTTTTTATAAACATGTACTCTGTAAGTAAAGTAAGTGCTTAAAAAAAACGAACTGGGGCAGACTTTTAAAGGAACAAAATGAGCATTTTGGAGAAAATCGCTCATTTAGGAAACGATTGTATCCATTTAAGTCAAGAAAACTAGCAGGTTTGAAGAATATATTTCTTCACCGATTAGTGATAAGTAAAGTTTAAAAATTGTAAATCCTAAGAAAACATATGAAGCTCAAAACAAAGGGGAATTAGGAGCAAAGCTAAAGAGGCCCCTACTTAGCTCAAGTCACAAAATAAGGACAGATTTTTTTGCATGTAAATTAAAAACGTACGTGGCATACTAATTTCACGTTGTGAGGAAATATTGGTGATACCGACAGTTAATAATATATAATAGTGTATTTACAAACTATATTCAGCCAGGCATGATTGCTCATGCCTGTGATTCTAGCAATTTGGGAGGCAAAGGCGAGGATTACCTGAACCAACTGGGGCAACTTGATGAAACCTCATCACTACAAAAAAAATCAAAAAAATTATCCAGAGATGGTGATGCCTGCCTAAAGTCCCCGTTACTTGGAAGACTGAGGCGTAGGGATCGCCTGAGCCCAGTAGGTTGAGGCTGTGGAGGCAGTGGGCTCACTGTACTCCAGCCTGGGTAGGTGAGACTCAGACTCAAAAGAAAAAAAAGAAAAAAAAGCAACATATATTCAACCATCAACTCTTACTCCAAAAGTTGATCTGCACGGTCATACTAATTGAACTCGTGAAACTTTTTCATGCAATGACTTTTCAAAAAATGCATTTTGTGGGACAAGACATAAACTCAGCAAATGGCAAGCAGAGCAGAATCAGTGTTAGCCAATTATCTTGCAGACTTGCGATAAGAGTTGTGAACCTTGTGACCCACAGATCCTATGGTTACTACAAGCAGTGCTGGCATGAAGTATATAGTTAGCTATGCTTACCATGTTCCGAAAGCTACCCTCTAACTCTTATGTGGACTAAGCAGCTTTTGGGTTCATGCTATGGATAAATCTCTCATGAAAGGAAGTCAATGCATGTGGCAAACCATTATTATCTTACTGTTAAAAGATTGCCACAGCCACCCCTGCCATTAGCAAACACCACCCTGATCAATCACAGTCATCAACATGGTGGCAAGATTCTCCACCAGCAAAGATTACAACTTGATGAAGGTTCAGGTGGGCATTAGTATTTCTCAGCAAAAATATTTTTAAACTAAGGTATTTTGGATACCCTGGATTTTGCTACTCTCTTTCTGTGTCCTGACCAAATATCCCTTGACCACTGCAGGTTTTTCTCAGCTGACTTGAACTCAATATGGGTTCTTGAACTCCCATACAGTGATAAAATTATCTAGGTTTACTGGAAAGAAAGAAACTGGTCCCAGTCCTGAGTCAAATTCCTTAAACCTTCACATAAACTCCATACCCTCCTGCCTGGTTCCAAACATTGTAGGTAAAACATCCCTTTCCTCTCTCTGTCATCAGGAAGATGGGCTACAACAGTGTATAAGTAAGTTACCCTAATAAATGCTTTGGACAGATCACCCTGACATTTAATGCTTCTTTCTTTGGAATCTCAAACCAGCCCTATTTCCAGATGGTTTGGGGCTCTACCCAGAGGGAATTTCGCTGCCACTGCTGTTAGGGTGACTCCAACTGTGGGTTTGGCAGGACCAAACAGGTATGTACTTGGATTTTTTTAGACATAATACTATTGTTCACTTAACAAATGACAGCATAGTGCTAAAATAACTTTTATATGCACCGGGAAACCAGAAAACTTGTGTGGCTTTCTTTACTGCAATACTCACTTTATTGTGGTGGTCTGGAACCAAACCCATGATTTCCGAGGTATGCCTGTACTCAAATCTCTATGAACATATAATTTGCAGGGTATTTACATTTTTTTTCGAAGCTAACATACTGTATATTTCCTTAAGACATTGATTTAAGGTTTTATCAAGTCTTAAATGAGTTTTGATAAAACACTATGGCAGTGCTACATCATAATTTCCTTGGGAATTTTAGGCACAGAAATGTTCAGTGAGCAATTAAGCTTGTCACAAGAAGCCCTTCAAGGAATCTAGCCTAAGAACAAAGTCCAGAGTCCACTGACTGCCTGTGAGCTATTGTGTTTTTTTGTGCCAGACATAGAAACAGTCACGGCCCAGGAAGGTGCTTAAAGAGGTAAACTAAACAAGTGAAGCCTGCTGGGTCAGAAAGAAACATCAAGTCATCAAATGAAACCATTGGAGGTAATATTTTCTCCGTAAAGTTGATTACAGCAGTTTTTGAAAAATTCTTTTATTCAATCTCTATTACGGCCATTCTTTACTTTTCATGACTTGTTTTAATCAATTTAAATATAAACCTGAAAATTGCTTCATCTTCAAATTGGATGAGAATGTGTGTTCACATTGTAATACTGCCGCTTAGTATAGTATTTACTTTTGTGGGAGTTTAGTGTGCATATTAAGATGTGACACAGAGACTGATTGGTACAATAACACTTTCCATTTGCATGCTGGAAAGAACCACTTCTTTGGGACATTGAATAAGGGACTTAGGAATTCATAATTATTCATAGCATTTACATAGTATAGCATTATTATGACTGATTTACATACTGGTACCTGGAGGAATCTAATTTGAGAAAACTCTTCTTATTTTCGGCTTAAACCTGGTAAAATTTCTCTGTTCTATAGCTCCAGTTAAAATCACCTGGGAGCTGAAAATCAGGAAGGCCATAATCTCCATGTGATTGTTTAGAATATGTTGAATTATGCCAGTCTGAAGTGAGGCAAAAATAGCTTTAGGAAAGAGAATTTAATCTGGCTATGGAAAGGGACTGGAGTATAAATAAATTTTAAAGGTTAGATATGCATGCTATGGTGAAGCTGTCATTTGATAGGTTTAATTTACAGCGTTAGCATTTGCGCTACAGATAATCCAGACAGACATTGACCTATGCAGCATCACCAGATCAAGCCTTACGTAAGGAGCAGCTTTCTCCACTGATGTCCTGCAAGCGTAATATCATTTATCTAACAAAAGCCACAGTCGTCATGCTCTTTCCCTACCGGAACAGTTGCTTTTTAACTGGGCATGCTCAGCAAACATTCCTATCTTGGTGAGTTTCTGTAGCTCCTTTCATCATTGGAAGATCCTGAACATAGAAGGCTTTGGAAATTTCTTCTTTTTAAAGATAGTTGTTGTAACATGGATTTCCTGGATCCTCAGACATTAATGCATAGTAGACACTAATACTAATGTTTACTAATACTATGTTTAATCATAAACATAGTGAACACTCTAATGTTTGTTTGGATATTATCAGGTTACTCTCATACCTAAAATTCTTTCAGGGCATCCCATTCTCAGTTTTTCTAAGTTTTATTTGCAGAGCTCTTTCAGTCTCTGCGGTTTTGTCCTGGGGTCTCGCTCTCTAGCCTCACTCTCTACCCTTCTTGGGGTTTTCACCTCCTGTTGCTCTCATCAGACACCCCTCCCCAACACATGCTTGTTCAATGTCCAGCCTGTGCCAGCACTCTGCTGGCTTACAATGAACATAAACAAGACTTTTGCCCCTATAGAATTTACGTCCAGGTGAAGAAAAAGAAAATATAAGTAAATAAGCAAAGAATGGACTTGAAATCTGTGCTGTGAAGGAGGTTAGAGTAGCTGGGGTGACTTAGTGTAGACAGAGACGTCAGGGGTGGTGTTTCTCATGAGACCCAGATGTAAATGACTAGAATGAATCACAAAAAGAGGGGGAGGAAGAGAGATATTTTGGTGAAGGAAGTGACAATATAGATTACTTCAAGTGGGAAGAGTTTGGTGGAACTCAAGGAGTTGGAAGACCCGAGGGATGGCAGCAATGCAAGGAAGGGAAGAAGGGCAGTAGGTAATCCCGGAGACCTGGCAGGGACTAGATTATGCAGGCATTTGTAGGCCATAGCAAGAATCTGAATTTATTTATTTTATTGAGCCAGGGTCTCACTGTTGCCCAGACTGGAGTGCAGTGACACAGTCACAGCTCACTGCTGTCGACTCCCAGAGTTCAAGTAATCCTTCTGCCTCAGTTTCCCAAATTGCTGAGACTACAGTAATATACACTGCTAATTTTTTTTTTTTTTTGCTATGTTGCTCAGGCTGGTCTCAAAATCCAGGGCTCAAGTGAGCTTCCTACCTCAGCCTCCCAAAGTGTTGGGATTATAGGCATGAGCTACTGTGTCCGGCCCACCACTCTTATAATTGGGGATAAAATCATTTCAGATGAATACTCATAGATTTCAGAATATCAAATATTTTTCAGAATTCTGGAATATTTTAGAAAATGAATACCTGGACTATTATACACATAGGAGAAATTTGAAACATTAAATTGTATGGTGACTACTCAGTAGTAAAATGGATACTTGCAGGACACCTCGAAACTGGAAGTTAAAATTTGTCCAGGAAGCTACTCTGTTAGATCTGTAACCTTGTTCTAATCTCTGCAGCAGAGACAGAGGCAAGAGGATATCCTAACCTGACTTCGACTGTCGAAAACATTACAACCACTCCTGTTCTAAGTCTGTGTTCCTGGAGTATTAATCTGGCTATCGGTTGCTTTTTTTCTTTTCTTTTTTTTAAAGAAAGGATTTATGGAGAGGACAGAAAAGATCCCACAGTGGGAAGGGACCCAAGGGGGTTGCCCTACCGTTTCCTTTTAATATGGATTTGTTTTCCATCAAATGTGATAGTGTAATGCCCAACCAGTGAGAGGCTCCCTGAGATATTGAAATAAAGGAAAATAAGGTTGTCTTCAGAAAACCAAACCTCAAACTTCACCATAATGAAGGTGTTTCTATATCATGTTTGTGGCTATAAACTAAGAGATTGCCTCTGAATCAATTTTATTTTATACGTCTGAAAGAAGATCATGAGAACAGAAGGAGAATGATGATTGGGTGCACAGAAGAGTCAAGTCTAAAGATATGAAGGTTGTCAGTTTTTGTCAAGAATTGTTGTGGCCGAATACAGTGGCTCACGCCTGTGATCCCAGCACTGTGGGAGGTCAAGACAGGGGAACTGCTTGAGCTCAGGAGTTTTGAGACCAGCCTGGGCAACATAGCAAGACCTCAGCTAATTTGTCTAGCAAAATAATATAGCAAAATAAAAATTAACTGAGGGTGGTGGCAATACAAAAATTCATCCCAGCTCCTGGGGAAACTGAGGCAGGAGGATCCCTTGAGCCTAGGCTTGAGGCTGCAATGAGCTATAATTGTGCCACTGCACTGCAGCCTGGGTAAGAACAAGACACCATCTCTTAAGAAAAAAAAGTCAAGAAGAGATATTGAATCTGTTATGAGCATGGGGGTCCTTGTAGAGATATACATTATAAAATGGCATTAGAAACATCAACTGACATATACTGTGTACTGACTGTTAGGTACTGTGCTAAGCATTGTATTCATCCTTTTATCTCTTTCCACACTGATATTATCCATTGTGAAAATCAGGCCAGAGCCTTATAAAGCTTAAGGTTACTCAAGTATTATGTGATGCAGCCAAGATTCAAATCCCAGGGCCCAACTGCATGAGTCTCCACCTCCACTGCCTACGTCAGGCTGCTCTTTTGGCTTTGAGATATCCCTTACGGTTATTTACTTTCTTACGCTCTGGATCTTTGCTCAACAAACAAGCTTTTAATTTTTAATTTGGATTCCAACGTATTCTGATCCTGGAAAGGAATCATTCCATTACAGAGGCACCGGCATTGAGGTTTAGATGTCCTTCTATGAGTTAAGTAAAAATGAATCACAAAATAGGATGACGCAACATTTGACTGCAACTCTGCCCTCGCCTTTCGTTCCCACGAGTCTTTCAAGAGAAGTTGTTCCCTAGATCAGTGCTATGCAGAATGTAGCCTGTACGCTGGTGCCAATCCATGCACTGGCACTGGTCTGAAGGAGGTAAGTCTAGAAATGGAGAGAGAGTATCTTGAAACTTGTATAGCCATTTGATGGGGTAGCTTCTTGTCTACTGAACTGAAATTAAAAATTAGGCTTGTGTTTTAGGATTTTTTTTTCCATTTCATTTTAGATAATTCATTTTTATAGAAGCACTGCTGTAGATGATGACAACTATAAAAATTAGTCAGCTATGTTATAAAAAGCATTACTATGGAATCTTTCAAGATATTTTATAATATTATCTATTCCTGGTCATCATAGTTTGCTGTTGTTAGAAAAAAATACCATTCACTTCAGCTTCCTTTGATAAGCTTTAAATAAGAAATCTGATTAGAACTGGCCAGGTGTGGTGGCTTATGCCTTAATCCTAGCACTTTGGGAGGTGGAGGTGAGAGGATTGCCTGAGCCTGGGGGTTCAAGACCAACCTGGGCAACTTGGCAAGACCTCATCTCTACAATAAATCAAAGAAATTAACTTGGCATGATAACACATGCGTGTGGTTCCAGCTACTTGGAAGGCTGAGGAGGAAGGATCCCCTGAGCCCAGGAGGTTGAAACTGTAGTGAGCCACGATGGCGCCACCGTACTCCAACCTGGATGACAGTGAGACTCTGACTAAAAACAAAACAAAACAAACAATTCTGTGGTTTTTCGAAATTTGAACATGTTTTTGTTGACATATTGGTGTGAGGACAATTTAGCTATCATACCCTATTATAAGATGGCATTAATAATGCCAACTGACATTTATTGAGTGCTTACTGTTAGTAGCGTATCAGGCAGTATAGCACACTTAGGACAAGTTAGATTTACAATAACACACCATAGAGTTGAAAGCAGACTGGAAAGGCCATTTATAACTACCCAAAATATCTTCATTTCAGTCCTACTGCTTAAAAGTATCATCGTGATCCTTTTAATTAATGTGGAATGTTTTCAATAATTTTGGTACAAAGGAGTATGTATAATTACTAGGTGTAATTGCAAGATGTAAACATACTACGGTCATGATACCAGTGACTGGAGCCTTTGCCTATCAGGTACTCAAGTCACAAATTTGGCAGTCTTACTGGGCTTCTCCCTTCTCCTGTCTGATTGGCTACCACATTCTACTGAGTCTACTAAATCTCAGAAATTTCCCTTCTTTCCAATTTTTACTGTCAGAATCTTTACCTTCTATTCTTCTTCCCAACATTTCTTCCACAATATTTTCTGAGTTGTATTGCAATAGGTTGATTCAGTGACTTTTTAGTCTTGTCTCATCTAATCCACACTGCATTTTAAAACTTCATTACCATTAAAAAAAAAATACAGCCAGGCTCGGTGGCTCAGCCTGTAATCCCGCGCCTTGGGAGGCTGAGGTGAGTGGATTGCCTGAGCCCGCGGGTTCGAGACCCGCCTGGGCAACTTTGCGAGACCTCATCTCTACAATAAATCAAAAAATCAGCCAAGCGAGGTAGCACGTGCCTGTAGTTCCAGCTACTTGGAAGGCTGAGGCGGAAGGATTGCCAGAGCCCAGCAGGTTGAGGCTGCGGTGACCGGGTGCCGCCACCGCACTCCAGTCTGGGCAACAGAGTGAGACCCCAACTAAAAAAAAAAAAAAAAAAATTGTGGGAAAAAAAAAAATACATACCAGCCGGGTGCAGTGGCTCATGCCTGTAAATCTAGCATTTTGGGAGGCAGAGGTGAGAGGATTACCTGAGCCCAGGGATTGGAGACTAGCCTGGACAACTTGGCAAGAACTCATCTCTACAATAAATCAAAAGAAATTAGTTGGGTGCGGTGGTGCATGCTCGTGGTTCCAGCTATTTGGAAGGCTTGAGGTGGAAGGTCGTCTGAGCACAGCAAGTAGGGGCTGTGGTGCCCATGAGGGTGCCACTGCACTCCAGCCTGGGTGACAGAAGGCAACTCTGACTCAAAAAAAAACAAACAAACAGCATGTCTGGGCCAGATGCAGTAGCTCAGACCTGTAATTTCAGCATCGTGAGAGGCTGAGGTGGGAGAATTGCAGAAGCCCAGGAGTTTTCTATGTTTACAGACTAGGGTCTTGCTATGTTGCCCAGGCTGTTCTTGAACACCTGGACTCCAGCAACCCTTCTGCCTCGGACTCTCAAAATGCTGAGATAACAGGCCTGAACCACAGCACTCGGTCCAGATATGCATTTTTAAAGTGACAGTGAACTTTTAAAATGTAGGGCAGAATAGAAAAATTAGCTGGTGTGGTAGTGTGCCTGTAGTCCCAGCTACTTAGGAGTCTGAAGCGAAAAGATTGCCTGAGCCTAGGAGGTCAAGGCTGCAGTAAGCTGAGATCCTGCCACTACAATCCAGCATGGGCTCAAAAAAAATAAAATAAAATAAAATCATCTGACCTTGCCATTCTCCAATAGCTATACACCAACTTTAAGATAAAGCTAAGACTCTTTAGCAAGATGTTTAAGGAACTTCAAGGTCATGCCTTTGTCTTATAACCCTACCTCCTGTTTGTTACCCATTCTAGACTTTTGAAACCAATTGTGATTTCCAAACTATAGGACACACTTTCTCAGACTTCCAAGACTTTGTACCTGCAATTCCTTTTACCTGGAAAGTTCTACTTCCCCTGGATCCCTAATATTAATTTGTTGTGAAGTTTCCTGATTTGCCCAACAACACAGGTGCTCCATTCCCTGCATTCCACAGAACCTTGAGCATGAGTAAACTCTTGCTGCCACATTTACCCCATTATATGACCATTTTTTTCCCCTCAGAGCAGCCCAAACAATGGAAATCACCAACATGATGACCATTGAACCTCATCTATCTATCTCCTTCACAAGATTTCCAAGGCAGAAGACATCTTCTGTTATTCTCCCTGCGCTTAACATAGTACTTAACACCTAATAAGTATTTAACAAGCAACTAGCATATTTTGAGCTATTATTGCCCCATACTTAAGGATGTTTGGATAACTGTGCTGGTGTTCGGTAGAAACAAACCTTGAGAAACAGGATCTGGCCGAAGACAGTGAGATTAGAGGGTGAAATCAAGAAAGTGGTGGTGATAACAGATGGGTTTATCTTGGGTAGGATCATCCAAGCGCTACAGATTGTTATTTTTGTTTGTTATATTTGGACATTGCTTCTATAAGCCGATTAGTAACTCTCCCTCACATTACTGTTTAGAATAATCTTACTTTTTGTTCCTTGAAACGAATAACAAGAACTGACAAGTAGTATCAGTGACTCAGGAGTAAATTATTGACGTAGTACAGATTCACCCAAAGTGATAGTGACATGCTGATCTCTTTGGCAGAGCCTTTGCACAGAGAATTCTAGATCTCACTTCCCTTGTGGTATCATCCTTCCATTGTGCACAATGAAGCACACCGAAACTGTGCCCTGAGAAAATGCTCAGGGTGGCACACCTGAGGCGAGTGTGCTTGAATGTACTGTGTTCGGGTGATTAGACTTTAGATCTGCAAATGTGAACCTGCAGTAATGTTTTGGTAATTTAAGGAAAATCTTTCCTTTGTCTTTATTGTGTTAGTCATACCAAAGAAATACTAAATAATAGTAAAGTTTCATTGAGAAAAGTACTGCATGTGCTGTTGACTGTGTGTAACTGCTGAATACATTGAAATTACTGACCAATCAGTGGTATGAACAATGCATACTGGTGCAGTGGCTCAAGCCTGTAATCCCAGCACTTTGGGAGGCCCAGGCGAGAGGATTGCTTGAGTCCAGGGGTTTGAGACCAGCCTGGACAACTTGGTGAGACCTTGTCTCTACAGTAAATTAAAAAATTAGCCAGGTGTGGTGGCACAAGCCTGTAGTTCCAGCTACTTGGAAGGCTGGATGGGGAAAGGATCACCTGAGCCCAGTAGGTTGAGGCTGTGGTGGCTGTGATGCCACTGCACTCCAGCCTGGATGATAAGCATGAGACTCCAACTCAAAAAACAACAGCAAAAAACTATACAGTACAGCCGGGCTCAGTGGCTCAGCCTGCAATCCCGCGCCTTTGGGAGGCTGAGGTGAGTGGATTGCCTGAGCCCGCGGGTTCGAGACCCGCCAAAAAATCAGCCGGGCGTGGTAGCGCATGCCTGTAATTCCGGCTACTTGGAAGGCTGAGGCGGAAGGATCGCCGGAGCCCAGCAGGTCGAGGCTGCGGTGGCTGGGAGCGGCCACTGCACTCCAGTCTGGGCGACAGAGTGAGACTCCAACTCAAAAAAAAAACTATACAGTACAGACAGGCCCCAAATTATAATGGAACCACTTTTATGATATTTCTACTTTTGCAGTAGGTTTATTGAGGTATTAAATGCATTTTCAAGTGTCAATATTTGACTTATGATGGGTCTGTTGGGACATAATCCTATTGTAAATTGGGAAACACCTGTATTTATAAGTTTTCCTTTATCCCTTTTGAGAGGGAAAAACCCTGCAGGCACCTTCTATGCACACAGGGCGTAATTCAGGATGGCAAATATCCTATATTAATCCCACACTAATTAAGCTTTCAGCCCACAACCATGCACACAACTTATGATACTGTGAAAATCATTAGCTCGGCGTGGTGGCCCACACCTGTAACCCCAGCACTTTGGGAGGTTGACGTGAGCCCAGGGGTTCCAGACCAGCCTGGGAAATGTGGCAAGACCTGGGCTCTACAATAAATAAATTTGAAAAAAATTATCTGGGCATGGTGGCGCAGGCCTACAGTTCTAGTTACTTGGAAGGCTGAGGTGGAAGAATCGCCTGTGCCCAGCAAGTTAAGCCTGGGTGAGAGTGAGACTCCAACTCAAAAAAAAAAAAAAGGAAATCATTAAAAACAGTTCAAAGTTCTCAGTTTGTTTTTTCTTTTTTAATTTTGGGCCTCCGGCTTCTATATCTATATTTTAAAGAGGATTTTCTTTTTTTTAAGGGTATAGGTAGGTAGCTGGGTTGCTTGAACCCAGGTCTTGGAGACCAGCCTGGGCAACATAGTGAAACCTTGTCTCTACAAAAAAATCCCAAAAAATTATCCAGGTGTGGTGGTGTAAGTAGTCTCAGTTACTTGAAAGGCTGAGGTGGAAGGATTGCCTGAGCCCAACAGGTCGAGGCTGCGGTGGCCATGAACATGCCACTGCACTCAAACAATTCACACACACACAAAAGACTGTCTCCAGACATGACCTGTAAGTAAACAGTGACAGTCGGATTAAAAGTATAATAGAGCCTGGCTCGTGGCTCAGCCTGTAATCCCGCGCCTTTGGGAGGCTGAGATGAGTGGATTGCCTGAGCCCGCGGGTTCGAGACCCACCTGGGCAACTTGGCAAGGCCTCATCTCTACAATAAATCAAAAAATTAGCCGGGCTTGGTAGCGTGCGCCTGTACTTCCAGCTACTTGGAAGGCTAAAGCCAAAGGATAGCCGGAGCCCAGCAGGTGGAGGCTGCGGTGGCCGGGAGTGGCCACTGCACTCCAGTCTGGGCGACAGAGTGAGACTCCAACTCAAAAAAAAAAAAAAAAAAAGTATAATAGATACTTTTTGATGAGTCCTATGGGAGCCACAAGGAGAGACACCTAATTCTGCCTGGGATGTTAGAATATGGGAACGAAAGGAAAGTCTAAACAGTCCTCTAAGTATTTGGGGCTAGAGTCTAGAGAAAGGATCTAAGCACTTTTGGTTGAGCCAGGGCACGGTAGCCTGTGCCTCTAATCCCAGCACTTTGGGAGGCAGAGGCGAGAAGATTGACTGAGCCCATGGATTCAAGACCAGCCTGGGCAACTTGGTGAGACCTCGTCTCTACAATAAATCCAAAAATTTGCTGGTCGTGGTGGCGCACGCTACTGTTTCAGCTACTTGGAAGGCTTAGGTGGAAGGATTACTGAGCCCTGCAAGTTGAGGCCTCAGTAGTCCTGAGTGTGCCACTGTGCTCAAGCATGGACAAGAGTGAGACTTTGATTCAAAAAAAAAAAAGGAAAAGGAAAAGAAAAACTTTTGGTCAAGTTTTGCACCAGATACTCCCAGTATGATGGTAATTGTATGATAAGAACATGAATAGAATGCTTTTCATATGCTTTGAGGCTTTCAAGAGGGAACAGAAGCTTAACAAGAATAGACAAAATTTCTACTGTAATAGAATGTACTTTAAATAAAAAGCCTTCAAGACTAAATTGTAACTAAATACACTTCTGGAGAGAAGGATTGTAAAGTCTTTTATTACCTCTACTGAGAGGAGTCTACCATCTGTTAATTTGAATATTTGTGCTTTCAGCCTTCTGAGCTTTAACATTTAAAGCATTGAATTATTCCTCCCTCAAAAGATATAGTCAACATCCGTGAAAATTTCTAGATTGATACTGGCATTTTCAGGTGTACTAATAAAGCTCCTTAAAATAAAGCCAAATGTCATCACTATTTTTGACGCCCTGCTATTGTTCTTTATTATTTTCTGTTTTAAGCCACCATAGCCATTACCTTTAAAATAACCTGAGTCAAATAAGTTAACTATCCAATTACAATTATACTTCCAGGCTGGACAATCATTTTGTTTAGTTTGTTCATGCTCATAACACAATTTCCTCTTCCTTCTTTCTCTCCTACAGTTCTCCCAGTGAATTTTAAATCATGGTTTACTTTTCCTGATCCCACATGCAAAGATACTGAATTCCATTCCCCCTCCCCCCAGTGGCAATGCAATCAATTCTTTACTGGTAAACTCCACATTTTTTAGCTGCCATTCGTTACTTGAAACATTAAGATCTAAAATATGTGGTAATGTTCAGGGAGGGCTGACAACTTTAGCAGCACGGAGTCACTGAAATAGTTGTATTGCATGACAGGATTCCAAGCCAGCTTTCACTAACTAGTCTTGGACAGCAAGAATTCTATTTTCAGGACACCCATGTAATGGGTTATTTATAAGGAGGAAGCTCATTCACCTTTGGCCTTCACTATTGAACACAAGCCCATGGAGACCAAAGCTGTGCATGCTATCATTTAGTTACCATGGGAGATTCTACCCAAAGCCAAGTCACCAACAGGGTCTCGTTCCTTTATCACCCTGAAGCATGTGTTTCAACATTGTGTTAAAAAGCATAGCTTGATGTCATCAACAGATTGAACTTACTAAGTCATATCACACAATTACCAGGGACTTATTTGATTAGGCAAAATATATAGTTTGAAGCCCAATAGTATACTCTGAAGGAAAAAAAGGTTTGAATATAATCAATATACAGATACACTCTCTCCCAACTACTTTGCAACTTTGAGGACCAGTTAAATTCTGGTATATCTGTAAAGAATTCTGTGTAACTGTTTATATACATCATAGTTCCCAAAAATATTCACTAAAAAGAGGTCATGGTCATGAAATAATGTTAAGGACAATGAACTTTATACGACATAATAATCCTATTTGTTTGTACATAGGGAAAAAACTTCAAAAGAAATACATCAAATGCATATAGTGGCTATTTATAAACTAGTATGAATTGTGGACATTTTATTTTCTACTTTTGTCTTCCAAATTACTCATAGTGGCTTGAAATACTTTCATCAATAAGAAAAACACTATCAATATTTTTAAAAGGTCCAGGTAATTATTATCAAGTATGTACACCTAGATTCCCAAAGCAATGTCAGTCAGGTTATGAAAAATGATAATTTATAGTTTATCTCTTTTTTTGAGTTAGAGTCTTACTCTGTCACCCAGGCTGGAGTGCAAGTGGCACACTCGCAGTCACTACAGCCTCGACCTGCTGGGCTCGGGTGATCCTTCCTCCTCAGTCTCCCAGGTAGATGGAACCACAGGCACGCACCACCATGCCAGGCTAATTTTCAGATTTATCGTAGAGACGAGGTCTCACCAAGTTGCCCAGGTTGGTCTTGAACCCCTGGGCTCAGGCAATCCTCTCACCTCTACCTCCCAAAGTGCTGGGATTACAGGTGTGAAGCACCAGTTTCAAACTTTGATCATTCTTAACTGTATTTTATTTAGTGTGTATCCCAGTTATCTAAGATAGGTCAGATGTCAAATATTTGTCCTATTGACTTACCCAATGTTTGGTCTGTAAAATGCAGTATCATACGTTCTCTGGTGAAAGTACGAAAGAGTACTTCAAGAAAAAAGACCAACCCCATTAAATAGTGGACAAACAATAGCAAGAACTTGTCTCTAAAAAAAAAATCTAAAAATTATCAGGGCGTTGTGGTATGTGCTTGTAATCCCAGTTACTTGGGAGGCTTAGGCAGAAGGATTGCCTGAGCCCAGGAGGTCGAGGCTTCAGTGAGCCATGATTTTGCCACTGCACTACAGCCTGGGCAACAGAGTAAGACCATGACGCAAAAAAAAAAAAAGAAAGAGACCATTGCTTTGTTAAACTCTGGAGTCTCCATGAGACTCTTTGAGTTATGGCTACCATGTTTCTTAGCTTTGGCCTCTCTCCTACCTTGAGGTGAATCTCCTCTCTTTCTATTGCTCTAATTTACTTTCTAAATAAACTTTCCTTGTAAACTTAGAAAAAGGAAAAAGTAGACAGACATCTCAAAAGATATACAAATAGTCAAAAAAACATACAAAAAATGCTTTAGAAATGCTTAACATCACTAATCCTCAGGGAAATGCAAAGTAAAACCACAATAAGATACCACTATACATCAGTTAGAATGGCCATTATTTAAAACAAAATCTCCATCCTGGGCAACTTGGCGAGACTTCGCATCTACAATAAATTTAAAAATTAGTCAAGCATGGTGGTGCACGCCAGTCGTTCTTACTACTCGGAAGGCTGAGATGGAAGGATCGCCTGAGCCCAGCGGGCCAGTGCTGCAGTGGCAATGCACAGCACTCCAACCTGTGTGACAAAGTGAGATTCCAACTAGAAAAAAAAATTGATGCGTTCAAAAGGCCAGGCGAGGTGACTCACGCCTATAATCCCAGCACTTTGGGAGGCTGAGGTGAGAGGATTGCCTGAGCTCACAGGTTTGAGACCAGCCCAGGCAACTTTTGAGACCTCATCTCTACAATAAATCAAAAGAATTAGCAGGGCATGGTGGCGCATGCCTGTAGTTCCAGCTACTTGGAAGGCTGAGACGGAAGGATTGCCTGAGCCCAGCAGGTCAAGGAAGCAGTGACTGGGAGTGTGCTACTGCACTCTAGCCTGGGCGACGGAGTGAGACTCCAACTAAAAAAAAAAAAACCAAGAAAACAATAGATGCTGGTGTGGATTGCACAGAAAGGGAATGTTCTACACTGGTCATGGTAGTGTAAATTAGTACAACTGCTAAATAAAGTGGTGTGGAGATTACTCAAAGTACTAGAAGTAGATCTACCATTTGATCCAGCAATCCCACTAATTGTCATCTACCCAAAGGAACAGAGGTCATTACACAAAGAAGAGACCTGTACTTGGATGTTTCTCACAGCACAATTCACGATTGCAAAGATGTGGAATCAACCTAAATGCCTATCAACTGGTCAGTGGTTAAAGAAAATGTGACATGTATATACCACAGAATACTATTCAGTCATAAAGAAGAACAAAATATTTCTTGCAGCAACTTGCATAAAATTGGAGACTGTTATCCTAAGTGAAGTAACACAGGGACAGGAAACCAAATACAACATGTTCTCGCTTTTAAATGGGAGCTAAGCTAAGGGTCTGCAAAGGCATAGAGATTGTATAATGGATATTGGAGACTCAGAAGGGGAGGGTGAAAAGGTAGTGGAGCGATGAAAAATCACCTATCAGGTACAATGTACACAAGTGGGAGTGGTGGGTATACTTTAAAAGCCCAGACTTCACCCGAGCACAGTGGTTCACGCCTTAATCCCAGCATTTTGGGAGGTGAAGGCGAGAGGATTGCCTGAATCCAGGGGCTCAAGACCAACCTGGGCAACGTGGCAAGACCTCATCTCTACAATAAATAAATTCACCTGGGGGTGGTGGCATGCGCCTATAGTTCCAGCTTCTTGGAAGACTTAGGCGGTAGTATCACCCAGGCTGTGATGCAGTGAGTGTGCCACTGCATTCCAGCCTGGGCGATAGAGCTCAAAACAAACAAACAAACAAACAAAAAACCCCAGACTTCTTCACCCCTATACATCCATGCCACCAAAAACATTGCGTACCCCTAAAGCTATTGAAATAAAAAAGGAAATGCATATTTAAAAAAAAAAAACACTGTAGAAATGTTTAAAAAGCCTCGATCCATATGCACACTCCAGACCCCACTCTCCAGAGAGAACCAATGTCAGCATCTCTAAGGCCTAGTGTGTTCTTTCAGACTCTAATCGAGGGGTGGTGTGGTCTACTCACCCTTTCTGCAGCGATGTTCTCTCTTGCGGTCAGAAGAAAGTTCCACTCTTTGTAACTTCACCCTCAGCTCACCAAGTGGTGGCCCCAGCCTCTCTCCACTCCTTTTATACTCCTGAAGGAGAGGACACACCTTCCCTAGTTGATTGCATTATTTCTGATTGATCACATACTCCTTTTTCCACATCTCTGTTAACTGCAACCCAGGGAGGGACCCAGGAAGTCTGTTTTGAACCTATTACATAAATTGAAAAACGATCACTGTGGTTTATCCATTATGGTTTACATTTCTCAGTTCAAAAGTTTTAAAAAATAATTTTTTTATTTTTTAAACTTTTAAAATGACACAATAATTATACATATTTTCAGGGTATATAGCGATGCTGTGATACAGTGTATAGTGATTAGATCAGGATAATTAGCATATCCATAAACACTGATAATCCCTTTATGTTGGGAACATTCAATCCCCCCAGCTATTTGAAACTATATGATTTAGTATATATAATTTTTATTATATAATAAAATTGTATATAATATATATTATTATTAACCATAGTCATCCTATGGTGATGTTGAACACTGGAATGTATTCCTCCCACCGAGCTGTAATTTTGTATCCTTTAATTTCTCCCTATCCTCCTTTCCTCCCCTTCCCAGCCTTTATTATCGTCTGTTGGACTTTTTATTTTTATGGGACTAACTTGTTTTTAGCTTCCACGTATGAGTGAAAACACGCAATGTTCAACTTTCTGTGCCTGGTGTATTTTGCCTGACACCTCCAGTTCCATCTATGTTGCTGTGGGTTTCTTTTCTTTCTTTCTTTTTTTTTTGAGTTGGAATCTCATTCTGTTGCCCAGGTTGAAGTGCGGTGGCACACTCATGGCCATCGCAGCCTCAACCTGCTGGGCTCAGGTGATCCTTCTGCCTCAGCCTTCTAAGTATTTGGAACTACTGGCGTGCACCACCATGCTCGGCTAATTTTTTAATTTATTGTAGAGACGAGGTCTCACCAAATTGCCCAGGCTAGTCTTGAACCTGTGGGCTCAGGCAATCCTCTTGCCCCAGTTTCCCAAAGTGCTGGAATTATAGTTGTGAGCAACCACGCCTGGCTGAATGACAGGATTTCATTTTTTTGTGTGGTTGAATAGTATTCCATCATGTATATGTGCCACACAAAGCTTTTGGTTTTTTTTCTAAGCTTCAGATCTTGTCAACATTTTGTCTCTTTTGAAAGTAATTAAATCAGGGGTGTGTTTATACTAACTCCATAAGCCTTTCTGTACCATAGACTGAGCTAGGTGACAGGATTACAAGGAAAAATGAGATTAGGTCACAGGCTCCATGTAGTTAGGCTACCACCAGGGAGGCAGACAAGAAACCAGGAAGCCCATCTCAGGGGAATGTGGGACAAAGCCACACTGTCCTGCTGCCAGTGCTGCCCTAGTCCTCCTGATTCATCTGCCCATTTCATCTTCCTCTTCAGAACAGCCCTATGAGGTAGATACTAGGATTTTCTTCATGAGTGAGAAAAAGTATGGCACAGAAAAGTTATGTCTCACATCAAGGACACTGGAGAGCTGGATTCAAAGCTTGGTTTCAGGTTGTGGTGGATAATAACAGCCAAGCAGAATGTGTCATACCAGGGACAGAGAGCCAAGGGAGACCAGAGAGGGGCATCTGGCTGAGACCCAAGGCTCAGGGGGGCTTTCCTGAAGGGCTGTGGCTTCAGGAAAAGGAGCAGGCCCGGGAGCACAAAGGTGGGGCAGAAAGGAACCAGGAATGCTGAGAGGGGTGAAGCATGTTCCTGATTGTGAGAGGATTCATATTACATACTAGGGAACACAAAAATGGGCAGGGAACAAGGAGTCTTCAAAGTTTTTAAGCAAAACAAACAAACAAGCAAACAAAAAACCCTGAAGTCTGAAGTCAAATATGTGGTTTTAAAATAGGTCTCAGACAAAGCAAGAAAGAAGGGAGAGAAATAATTCTGGGGCCTGCTTGTGGCTTAAACATATTTGGCTCAGGTCATCACCTGTGCACCAACCTGTTCACCGCTGAAGGCATCCTCTGAGAATGAGTACTCTTAGGGTCTTTGAGGGGAGCAGGGCCAGACTGGAGCTTGTGAGAGGAGAAAGCTCACTACATTTATAATGGAGAATATGCGAACACCAACTACCACCAATTCCTTTTTTTGTGTTTTTGAGTCAAAGTCTCACTTTGTCACCCAGGCTGGGATGCTCACAGCCACTGCAGCCTTGACCTGCTGGGCTCAGGCAATCCTTCCACCTCAGCCTTCCAAGTAGCTGGAACTACAGGTACACGCCACCACACCTGGCTAATTTTTTGATTTATTGTAGAGACAAGGTCTCACCAAGTTGCCCAGGCTGGTCTTGAACCCCTGAGCTCAGGCAATTCCCTTGTCTCTCTCTTTTTTTTTTTTTGAGTTGGAATCTCACTCTGTTGCCCAGGCTGGAGTGCAATGGCATGCTCACTGCCACCCCAGTTTCAGCCTGCTGGGCTCAGTCAGTCCTTCTGTCTCAGCCTTCCAAATAGCCGGAACTACAGGCTTGTGCTACCATGCCTGGCTAAGTTTTTGATTTATTGTAGAGATGAGGTCTTGCCAAGTTGCCTAGGCTAGTATAGAACCCATGGACTCAGGCAATCCTCTCACCTCACCCCCTCAAAGTGTTGGGTTTATAGGCTGCAACTACTGCGCCCAGTCCAACATTTTTTTTTTTTTTTTTGAGTAGGAGTCTCACTCTTTTTTTTTCTTTAGATTAGAAAATATAGCTTATTTATTTATTTCGAGTCTCACTCTGTTGCCCAGCTGGAGTGCAGTGGCATGCTCACAATCACCGCAGCCTGACCTGCTGGGATCAGGCGATCCTTCCACCTCAGCCTTGACTAGTCATGTCACAGTGTATCCAGATACCAACACAACATATAGGATACCTCAAACATATATAATTTGTATTTGTCAATTATACTTTTATTATTTATTTAGAGTCAGGGTCTGAGCTAATTGTTTTTTTTATTGTCTTGAAATGTGGGCTGGTCTCCAACCTGTGGGCTCAGGTAATCCTTTTGTCTCTGCCTCCCAAAGTGCTGAGATTGCAGGCGTGAACCACTGCTCCCAGCTGATTTCATTATTTTTTTAAGGGTGAATAGTATTTCATTGTTCGTGTGTATGTGTATATACATACACACATATATGTACATATATACACACACTACATGTATACACACATGCACAGATATAATACATATATGATTTTCTTTATCCCTGTCTTTGACTCCACATTTCTCTTCCCCAATGGCTCTTGTGAGTGATACTGCAGTGAACTTGGGATCCAGGCATCTCTTCAACATACTGATTTCATTTCCCTTGGGCCTATGCCCAGAAGTGGGATTGCTGGATCACACGGTAGGACTATTTTTAATATCTTTAAAACTCTGAAACTGCTTTTTGCAATTCTTGAACTAAGAAAATAGGTAAATATATTTTGATTAATAGAACCAGGTTTCAGGTTGAGCACGGTGGCTCATGCCTATAATCCCAGCACTTTGTGAGACCAAGGTGAGAGAATTGCCTGAGCTCTCAGGTTCAACACCAGCCTGGGCAACCTGGTGAGACCTTATCTCTACAATAAATCAAAAAATCAGCCCGGGCAGGGTGGCAGGTGCCTGTAGTTCCAGTTACTTGGAAGGTTAAGGTGGAAGGATCGCCTGAGTCCAATAGGTCGAGGCTGCAGTGGCCGGGAGCATGCCACTTCCCTCCAGCCTGGATGACAGGGTGAGACTCCAACTCAAAACAAAAACAACAATAATAACAACAGAATCAGGTTTCTTACTGACAAAGAAGAGTGGATATAGACATGGAACATGGGAAAGCATGAATGAACTCTTAAATATTGGGCTAGATTTAGAGCACAGCTAATATTCAGATTTTGGTTCCTAAAAATTAATCTCCTTTAAAAGGAAGCAGGTTTCCTTAGCAGATGACTGGTTCCAGAGCTGGGTCTGGAAAAGTTCAAGGTAAGTTTGGAAGTTCTTGAACCAGTTGTTGAGAAAGTGCTCAAAACAGAAGTAGAAAAAAACATGAAAAGAACATAAGAACCTGCTTGAAAGCCAAGTGCAGTGGCTCACACCTGTAATCCCAGCACTTTGGGAAGCAGAAGTCGGAGGATTGCCTGAGCCCAGGGGTTTGAGACTAGCCTGGGCAACATGGCAATATCTTGTCTCTACAATTAAAAAAAAAATAGCTGGACTTGGTGGCGTGTGCCTGTAGTTCCAGCTAATTGGAAGGCTGAGGCAGAAGGATCACTTGAGCCCAGTAGGTCGAGGTTACAGTGGCCGTGAGCGTGCCACTGCACTCCAGCCTGGGGACAGGGTGAGACTCAGACTTAAAAAAAAAAGTACATAGAGCCGGGCTCGGTGGCTCAGCCTGTAATCCCGCGCCTTTGGGAGGCTGAGGTGAGTGGATTGCCTGAGCCCGCTGGTTCGAGACCCGCCTGGGCAGGGAGACCTCAACTCTACAATAATCAAAAAATCAGCCGGGTGTGGTAGCACATGCCTGTAATTCCGGCTACTTGGAAGGCTGAGGCGGAAGGATTGCTGGAGCCCAGCAGGTCGAGGCTGCAGTGGCCGGGAGCGGCCGCTGCACTCCAGTCTGGGCAACAGAGTGAGACTCCAACTCAAAAAAAAAAAAATATTGTCAGAGACACTTATTCATTGTAAAGGGAAAAGTAGTAATTTTTGGAAATCTTGTGGTTACCTCTTTAGCAAAATTAGTATCTTCACTAATGGGAGAAATTAACATCAACCTGAGCATGGTGGCTCATACCTGTAATGCCAGCACTTAGGGAGGCCTAGGTGAGAGGATTGTCTGAGCCCAGGAATTCGAGATCAGCCTGGGCGACATGGTGAGACTTCATCTCTACAATAAAATCAAAAAGTTAGCTGGGCATGGTGGTGGCACACACCTGTAATTCCAGCTACTTGGAAGGCTGAGGCAGAAGGATCATCTGAGCCCAGCAGGTTGAGGCTGTGGTGGCCATGAAGCTGCCACTTGCACTCAAGCCCGTGCCACAGAGTGCAACCGTGAGTCAAAAATAAATAAGTAAATAAATAATCAAGTGCCTCCTGATGGGATGCATGGAGAAGAAATAACATCCCTCTGCAGTGATATTCCTACCAAATGCGCATAACCTGAATCTAATCAGGAGAAAACATCAGAAAAACCCAAATTGCAGCCGGAAAAAAGAATGAAATCATGTCTTTTGCAGCAACGTGGATGGAGCTGGAGCTCATCATCCTAAGTAAACTGACTCAAAAACAGAAAACCAAGCACTGCATGTTCTCACTCAAATGTGGAAGCTAAATGATCACAAAGATGAAAATAATAGACACTGGGGACACCAACAAATGGGAAGGGGGAGTGGGATTAGGGTCTAGAAACTACCTACAGGGCACAATGTTCACTATCTGGAGAGTGGGTCACCTGAGACCCAATCCTCACCACTACGCAATATGTCCACGTAGCCAAACACACATGTGTACCCCCGAATCTAAAATGAAAAAAAACCAAAAACCTATAAAATTAAAAAAACAAACTAAGAAACCTCCTGGGCCAGGTGCACATGCCTGTAATCTCAGCTCTCTGGGAGGCTGAGGTGGGAGGATCGCTTGAGCCTAGGAGTTTGAGACCAGCCTCGGGCAACATTGGAAAATCTCATTTCTATTTTAAAAAGAAGAAGAAAGAAACAGAAAAGACAGAAAAAGAAACATTCTCATAACGATTGGTTTGTACTAATCAGAAATGTCAAGGTCATGGAAGATAAATAATGACTGACCCACTGTTCACATGAAAACAAACAAAATGACCACTCTACTCCATTCAGTTTTTGACCCAGGTTTTTCTTTTGCCATAAGTATATTACTTGGACAGCTGGAGAGATTTGAGTGACTGTAGATTAGCTGAGCATTTTATTGATGTTACCTGCCTGATTTTGATGCTAGCACTGCAGTTATGTATGAGAATGTTCTCATTCTTATTTTCATTTTTATTTATTTTTATTTTTTTTGAGTTGGAGTCTCACTCTGTCGCCCAGACTGGAGTGCAGTGGCCGCTCCTGGCCACCGCAGCCTCGACCTGCTGGGCTCCGGCGATCCTTCTGCCTCAGCCTTCCGAGTAGCTGGAACTACAGGCACACGCTACCACACCCGGCTAATTTTTGATTTATTGTAGAGATGAGGTCTCGCCAAGTTGCCCAGGTGGGTCTCGAACCCGTGGGCTCAAACAATCCACTCACCTCAGCTTCCCAAAGGCGCGGGATTACAGGCTGAGCCACCGAGCCTGGCTATGCACATTATTTCTTTCTCTAAACTTTGCAAGTAAGTTACAGACATCATGCCCTTAATACTTTAGTGCCCTAAAATCCCAGTTTTAAAAATAAGAATGAGAGCCAGGCTCGGTGGCTCAGCCTGTAATCCCGCGCCTTTGGGAGGCTGAGGTGAGTGGATTGCCTGAGCCCGCAAGTTCGAGACCCGCCTGGGCAACTTGGCAAGACCATCTCTACAAAAAATCAAAATTAAAAATTAAAAAATTAAAGAAATAAAAAAGTTATACTTGTACAGACGTTTATGAACTCCTAAAAATAAAATAACAAGAGAGTGTTGATGACTTTGTATACAAATATACATGAATTTTAAAAGTGAAATCTCCCTTCTTTGAGGATCCAAAATAAGCTATTTTTTTAATCTGGTACATTGTGAGTTGGGTAGAAAGTTGCTAGAAATTGACTGGGCATGATGGCTCAAACCTGTAATTCTAGCACCTTGGGAGGCTGAAGAGGGAGAGTTGCTTGAACCCAGGACTTAGAGACCAGCCTGGCAAACATAGAAAGACCCCATCTCTACATATACATTAAAAAAAATGAGTCAGCCAGCTGGCATGTGCCTGTAGTACCAGCTACTCCAGAGGCTGAGTTAGGAGGATCTCTTGAGCCCAGAAGGTTGAGGCTGCAGTGAGCTGAGATTGCATCATTGCACTTCAGCATGGGCCACAGAACAGACAGGTTCACATGGGTGAGAACCTGTCTCTAAAAAATAAATAAATAATACCAAGAAAGCTGCTGGTAATTAAGCTAGGTAGATAGGCAGGAAAATGTTATGATCAGTTTTCTTGTACGCAGAAGGCATTCAATGTCTTGCCCCAGATCTCAGTAAAGGTGAGAGTTTGTTTCTCAAGGATTGTGTGCTTGACTGGGGAAGCAGTTGGGTTAGAGTGCAGGCCGTGAGCCTCTCTTCAAGTTCTTGTGACAGATCCCTCCTCATCAAGATGCGACCTTATGAATACACAGATTCACTTATTCAGTGAACTGTCTGATTCTTCCTGTCAGCACTGTTCTCAGCATGAGATAAAGTGGTGAATGAGTTAGATGAGGTCCCTTCTTATAAACAGCTTATGTTTATATGTTTGTGGGAGGGAGTCGTCAGTAAACAAGAACCCATTACTACAACATGACAATTGCAACTTTTGGTAAGTGCCAAGAAGGAAACACGCAGGATAATATTATAATATTAAAAGGGTTTTAATACTAAAAGGGTTTTCGGGGATGATCTCACTGGGGTGAGTCCATTTGAGTTGACACTTGAGTGATTAGAAAATGCTGGAGACTGAAGGGTTTCCTGGGAGGTAGAACCTTCAGTTTTAAAGTTGGGACAGTCCTGGTAAACTGAAACATACTAGACACCTTCGCACATGACCATCTTAGGTCTTAAAGGAACAGTCTAATTTATGGATGAAATTGTGTCAAAGCTCTGTTTTAAAGTAATCCAGCTGGGCACAGTGGTGGCTTATGCCTGTAATGCCAGCATTTTGGGAGCCTGAGGTGGGAGGATCGCTTGAGCCCAGGAGTTAAGAGACCAGTTGGGGCAACATAGCAAGACCCCATCTCTACATAAAATTTTAAAAATTGACCAGGCATGCTGGCATGTACCTGTAGTAACAGCTAATATGGAAGCTGAGGTAGGAAGATCGCTTGAGACCGGGAGGTTGAGGCTGCAGTGAGCCATCATGATCACACCGTTGTTGCACTTCAGCCTGGACAACAGGGTGAGACCCTTAATTCAAATAAAGAAAAGTAAAATAAAATAAAACAATCCAGCCAGGATTGGCCCTATGTTGAATGACATTATGATGGGTCATGGGGCTCATTATACAATCCTAAATGTGTGGTTTGAAAGTTCAAGAAGGGCTGGGTATGGTGGCTCATGCCTATAATCCCAGCACTTTGGTAGGTCGAGGTGAGAGGATTGCCTGAGCCCACGGGCTCGAGAACAACCTGGGCAACTTGGCGAGACCTCATCTCTATAATAAATCAAGAAAAATTAGCTGGGTGTGGTGGTGTGTGCCTGTAGTTCCAGCTACTTGGAAGGCTGAGGCGGAAGGATCGCCTGAGCTCAGCAGGTCGAGGCTGCGGTGTCCATGAGTGTGCCACTGCCCTCCAGCCTGGGTGACCGACTGAGACTCCAACTCAAAAACAAAACAAAAAAACCTAGAAAGTTTAAGAAGACAAAATGAAGATTCTGGTTGCTGCACGGAGAATAGTTTGCAAGGGATAGGGACCCCCGATGAAAGACCTTGGCAGTAGCTCAGGGAGCTGTGACCGCATCTCAGGTGGGCAGGTAGGGTGTCGGTGGTGACCAGCAGGGAAACGTGGGTATATTTTGTGCGTGGAGCCATGAGGCAGTGTAGGGTTTGTGGGGAAGTGTGGATTTTAGACCTTTTGATATGTGGAGGTCAGCAGAGGTTGCAAAGGAGATCTCAAAGGAGCAGTCAGTGAGGAAAGGAGATCAGCCAGTGAGTGTGGGGCCAGTGAAGACCAAGACAGGGATAACTGAGTTAGGGAGATAACGGTCAGCCTTGTACAGGGCTAGGGAGGTGCTGAGTGGATAACATCAGATCAGGGAGTCTGGGGGCAAAAACTGGACTGGAGAGAGGTGGGAGATGAGCAGAAGGGAAGCGATAATATGGAAAGATTGGATGCTCAAACAATTTTCCTGTGACTTGAAAGGGAGCACATTATTTGTCAGATTTGGGAGACCAAGGTAGGAGGATAACTTGAGACCAGGAGTTCAAGACCAGCCTGGGCAACGCAGTGAGACCTTGTCTCTATTTAATAGATTTTTATTAAAAAAGGCAAAAAATAGCCAAGTACCCTGGCTCATGCCATAATCCCAGCAATTTGAGAGGCCAAGGCAGGTAAATGGCTTGAGCCCAGGAGTTCAAGACCAGCCTGGGCAACACAGAGAGATCTCGTTTCTACAAAAAAATAAAAATAAAAAATTAGCTGGCCATGGTAGTGCTACTTGGGAGGCTGAGGCAGGAGGTTCGTCTGAGCCCAGGAGGTCAAGGCTGTGGTAAGCTGTGACCCAGTCACTGCACTCCAGCCTGGGCAACAGAGTGAGAACCTGACTCAAAACTAGCTGACTAACCAGCTCACTAATTAAATCAATGGACAAAAAGAGCTGGGTTTGGTGACACATGCCTGTAATCCCAGCATTTGGGAGGCTGAGGCTAGAGGATTGCTTGAGCCCAGGAGTTTGAGACCAGCCTGAACAACATAGCGACACTTTGTCTCTACAAAAAAAAAAAAAAAAAA
>NW_007076817.1:0-689 GCF_000164805.1 Carlito syrichta | reverse complement strand
GAATCCTGGGGGCTTGCCCTTGGATTGCTTCTGGCTGCTCAATGACACAGAAAGCAAGTCATCAGTCAAGGTGATATATGAGTGCGAGAAGGTTGGAAAGGACCCTAAAATCTGAGATTCCATTACCAGGGTTGGATTCCTTTGCATCTTGGTTTTTGTTTAGGAAATCTCAGGTGCTGTTCTAGAAGGAGGAGTGGATCACAGAAGTTTCCAGACTTTGATTTGCACCTGGGGAACTTGCTTAAATTATAAATAGCAGGCCCATGCAACTCTAATAAATTAGAATTTAAATGGTCAGCTTCTTTCAGCTCTGTGTTCTTTGTCAAGCTCCCCAGGTGGTTCTGAATCATGCCATGGTATGGGAACCTCTGCATAGCTAAACGCTGTCAGAAGAAAATGGGACACTTGACCAGGTGCAGTGGCTCACGCTTATATCTCAGCACTTTGGGAGGCCGAAGTGAGAGGATTGCTTGATCCCACGGGTTTGAAACCAGCCTGGGCAACTTGGTGAGACCTCATCTCTACAATAAATAAAAAAATTAGCTGGGTGTGGGGGCACATGCCTGTAGTTCCAGCTACTTGGAAGGCTAAAGTGGAAGGATTGCCTGAGCCCAGCAGTTCGAGGCTGTCGTGGCCGTGAGCGTGCCACTGCACTCCAGCCTGGGCAACAGAGTGAGACTCCAACTCAA
>NW_007076816.1:0-623 GCF_000164805.1 Carlito syrichta | reverse complement strand
CTGCATCTAGACATGATTCTGGTCCCTACCAGCTTCTGACCTCATTACTCATTCTGTTTACAGCGTGGCCTCACCCTTCAGACTGCCCTGATTTCCCAGATAGGAATTTGGCTGCCCTCATTGACTATGATTCAGATTTTCGCCCCAGCCACATTGCACCAGGCCCTCCTGTGTACACACCCCTCTGGTCAGACTGGCACTGGGGACCCTTGCCGAAACCTCCGGCAGGAGCAAGGCAGGGCTCTAAGAAATTTGAACCATCCTCTGGAGTTTGGGCAGGATTTTGGAAGCTCTCCATAAAACTTGGGGGGAGGCCAGCACGGTGGCTCACTCCTATAATCCCAGCACTTTGGGTGGTGGAGGCGAGAGGACTGCCTGAGCCCAGGTGTTTGAGACCAGCCTGGGCAACTTGGCAAGACCTCATCTCTACAACAAATAAAAAAATTAGCCGGGCGTGGTGGCGTCCACCTGTGGTTCCAGCCACTTGGAAGGCTGAGGGGGCAGGATTGCCTGAGCCCCCTCTTGGCACAAGACAGGTCTAGGTACAGCTGGGACAGGTCAAGGTGAAGACTTCATCGGGACCCCTCTCTCTCTTTTGCCTCTGGGAGTATTTTACCCACAGG
>NW_007076815.1:0-1307 GCF_000164805.1 Carlito syrichta | reverse complement strand
GTTAAAAGTGATTCAAATATGATGCAATTATTTTAGCAGTGTTGTGATTCTATAAACATCATAGCTTCTTTGGAGGATGAGTTTGTGTTCTCTGTATGGTAGTAGATACAAGGAACTATGAGTAGGTGTGATTACTCCTTGTTTTCAGGCACTTTCAAAGTCACCGGTTGAAGAAAGGAAACCAAGAGTTACAGACAAGACATAGAGCAATGCTCTTCATTTTCAGGTAGACAGAGAGACAGTCAAAACAGATCCAGCATGGCAAAGTTCCCCCAGGCCTGGACTGCTGGTATCCTACATGTGTTTTCATCCGATGAACATGATTTCATGGGTTTGAGCTCTGACAGCTGGGATATGGCAGTACTGTGGTAGAGTAAAATTCCTCTTAAAAGCGGATCATACTTCCTTATTTAAATCATCTTGAGAAAAGACTGCTCCCCAGAAAGGAGATGAGAGTAGGAGAAGAAGGATTTGGACTAGCAGAAAAACAGGTTTTCAGCCTCTGTTTGGCTCAAATGCTCCAAGCATTTCAAGCCTGCTATTGGGGGGAATCCCCTGCCAGGTGGAGCAGTATTTTAAGTCAGTACAGTAGTTCTTGATAAACATCAACTCACCTCACTTAATGAGTAAAATGTTATTAAACACTCCCGCAACAGTGTGTACTTTGTTTATAAGCTTTCTTTACAACTTAGTTTTTTGTTTTTTGTTTTTTGTTTTTTGAGTTGGAGTCTCACTCTGTCACCCAGACTGGAGTTCAGTGGCCGCTCCCGGCCACCGCAGCCTCGACTTGCTGGGCTCTGGCGATCCTTCCGCCTCAGACTTCCGAGTAGCCGGAATTACAGGCATGCGCTGCCACGCCCAGCTGATTTTTTGATTTATTGTAGAGATGAGGTCTCGCTGCCCAGGCGAGTCTCGAACCCACGGTCTCAGGCAATCCACTCACCTCAGCCTCCCAAAGGCGCGGGATTACAGGCTGAGCCACCAAGCCCGGCTACAACTTAGTTTTTTTGTTGTGTTTTCTGTTTTTGGGTTGGAGTCTCACTCTGTCACCCAGACTGGAGTGCAGTGACCACTTCCGGCCACTGCAGCCTCGACCTGCTGGACTCCAGACATCCTTCCACCTCAGCCTTTCAAGTAGCTGGAACTAAAGGTGCACGCCACCACGCCCAGCTAGTTTTTGATTTTATTGTAGAGATGAGGCCTAAGTTGCCCAGGTGGGTCTCAAACCCGCGGGGTAAGGCAATCCACTCACCTCAGCCTCCCAAAGTGCTGGGATTACAGGCTGAGTCATTGAGCCCGGCTGACAA
>NW_007076814.1:0-583 GCF_000164805.1 Carlito syrichta | reverse complement strand
TATGGTTTTACGAATGTTGAACCAGCCTTGCATGCCAGGAATGAAGCCTACTTGGTAATGGTGGATGATTTTTGAGATGTATTGCTGAATCCGGTTTGCTAGGATCTTGTTTAGAATTTTAGCATCTATGTTCATCAAAGATATTGGCCTGTAGTTCTCTTTCTTTGTTGGATCTCTACCTGGCTTGGGTATCAATGTGATGTTGGCTTCGTAAAATGATTTGGGGAGAGTTCCATCCTTTTCAATCGCCTGGAATACCTTCAGTAGGACTGGTATCAGCTCCTCCTTAAATGTCTTGTAGAATTCTGCTGGAAAACCATCTGGACCAGGGTTTTTGTTTTGTAGGAAGTTTTCTTATTACGTGGTCGATTTCCTTGATTGATATTGGTCTATTTTGGGTCTCAATTTTGTCTTGTTCCAACTTAGGTAGGTTGTGTGATGTCAGAAAGTCTTCCATTTCCTTCTGGTTTTCAAGTTTGTTTCCCTTACAAGTGTACATTAGTAGTCTCTTATGATCTTTTTGTATTTCTTCAGGGTCAAGATGTGACTTCATCTTTTGTGTTTCTGATTATGGCTTATTTGG
>NW_007076813.1:0-922 GCF_000164805.1 Carlito syrichta | reverse complement strand
GAAACATATGAATTATAGTAAGTTTGGTAGCTTAAGAATAAGTTTTAACTGAGTTATAAGGCATTATGTTAAATCATAATAGGATAATAGTATAACTAACAGTTAAGTCATTTAAGTAAACTTATAGATTATAGTATAGTGTTAAGTTGATAACATTAATCGTTAAAAATATTTGGAGTCAGTGAACTTGGATTGAACCTAGAGTTAGCTCAGAAAAGTTTTTTGTATTAATCAGAGTTTAGAACAAAGAGTATAATATGAATGATTTATTGAACACTATGGAAGACATTTTTGAACAATTGAAATTGTGCACCTGTGACCTTGATGTGAGTTTTGTGAAGTACGTCAGGCATCATGGAGTTCGAATTGTTTGCTCAAAATTTGCAAGTCTTGTGATGGTCTTGTGATGCATGGTTTGTAAAGCACGGAACTTGTATGCCCCCAGCAAGTGATTATCACACTGCTGGAGGGTATAGAAAATGGTATATAAGTTGGAAAAGGTTTGAATAAAATTGGCTTCAGTCCTGATCAGACTGTTCCCAGAAGAACTGCCTCTGAGTGGTCTTCTCACCGTCTCCTGATTCTCCGGTGCGGGTCCTAACCCACCCTTGGTCAGTGCTGGTCACTGACAGCAACCAATTGATAGCATCCAAGTTAAGGAAAACAAACCTGTGTCCATTAGAAAAAGAAATGAGAACTAAGATCCATTTCTCTATTTACCTCCTGGGATTTAAATCACAGAATCTAGAAACTCCAGTGAGATCCCAGAGGATTCAGACAGGTTTACTGAAAGCCCTTTCTCATCTGCTTGCCGGTAGTGCATGCACGTGGTTTCTGGTTACCTCGCATCCCTGGCCCCACCTTCTAGAAATAGTACTGCCATTTGTTCAGAGAATTCCCTCTTCCCACTGCAGTGTTCTGA